>NC_134358.1:51135828-51313328 GCF_048569485.1 Anomaloglossus baeobatrachus
GCGCATGCGCAGCCAAACTTCTGTCCCTGACCACTAAGGCCTCCTTCTTGAGCTATGAAAACCACTGCACTATGTAATTGTCACACGCCCAAATTTATGAAGCACCTACAGAAATATAGAATGTGACCTTTCCATCAGTTTGTAGAGCTTATATTGAAATAAATGGAGAGCGTTGTGCATATGTGTCGCCCACCTGTAGCGGTCGCCTCAGGGACGTCACTCCACCTTCTGGGACGCCACAGGGGCTCCACTTGATTACCGTTGGCAACAGGTATGTCAGGTTATTTACTTTTGAGTCGCGACACCACTCTCTGTTTGCGGTCAGGGTTATAGGTGACCGACACTGCAGTTTAACGAGCGTCTGGGTCTGATGGAATCTGCAGTCAGGTGGTATGGCCTCCCGAGAGTGAGGCCGGCCCCAGGGGCTCGGGTGTATGTGTGTGTAACCACAGGTCACAGAATAACTCAGCCACAGTCCAAAGTGTCTTTCAACTCGTTTACTCATGTTCAGCTGGTTTTGTGAGGTAACCCGGGCGATGCTGAGATACACCAAGTGAGAACCAGGTATCCTTCAGGCTGGCATAAGGGTGACTGCTGACTCGCCTTCCTAGCACTTCTTGTTTCGGACAACCCCTGACTTAAAGTGCCGTGGGATTCATCCAGGGAAGTCGCAGCTGCCTTTTCTCCCCTTTCTGGTCCGTTTGCTGGCAGCTTGGTGGATAGCTTCAGGCTCGATCCTCCTTATGGGCCCCCTCGTTGCTGCTGATGCTCGGACTATGTGTTGGTTGGTGTGGGACTTGTTCTCCACCTCACCAGCAGGTTTAGCAGACCACTAAATGGATGTCTGGCTCTAGGGACCTGTTCCCTGTGCGTGCCTAGCCACCAGAGGTCTCCATACATGACCAGCTGAGTCCTTCAGTGTCCTCCTGACCAACTGGCTTCCTCAGCGTCTTTCTGTCCAACTACTGGTAACCGTTCGCCGCCGCTAACGGCTAATACACGTGCAGGGTCTGACCAGAGTGTGTGCACGTCTGCTTCTCTCAGCAACTTCTGTACACTCTCCTCAGACTGGCTTGCTCCTCCTCCTATTCTGACTGCCACTGCAACCTAGCTTCCAGCCTCTCCAGCACCACTAGCTGAGATGTGGAGGCCACGCCCCCTCTTGGGTCTGCCCAAGGGTCCCCTCTAAGGTGTGTGAGAGACCTGGTTACTATGTGTCTGTGCGTACATACCCTATTTCAGCCTTTGGATTACCTGAAGGTACTGACCCAGCATGGGTGCAGTACCCAGTGGTGCCTGACCAGGTCAGGGGAACCACCCATACCCAGTAACTCTTCCTTTCCTGACTACTGAGGCCCTGTTCTTCAGATACATGCCAGCCTTAAAAGGGAATCTGTCACCAGATTTGGTGACTATAAGCTGCAGCCACCACCACCAAAGAATTGCCCCTCACTCAGCTTTGCCTCAGCAACGATTTCTAGTTATGCAAACAAATGCCAAATGGCAACTTTAAGGCATGGAAAAACTTGGTCACGCCCCTGAGGAACTGTGAAATCAACTGATCAGTTCTCACTCTCATCCATGTCTTTCTTTACGGGGTTGAGCCTCTATACAAATTTTAACTATTGAGCCATGATGACCTGATCGCAGCACAGAAGCTTACTTTCATATAACCACTAATGCATCAGTGGTATATGCAAAAAGTTATAGCTTGAAGCACTTTCAATTTTCAATGCATTGAAGGAGGACTTAGAAATGCATTGAAAATGAAGGAAGGACTTACCACTATTCTCTAATTTTCTAGTACAGACATGACAGTACACTTCTCTCAGGTCACCTTTACTGCCATAGGAACGAGCATTGAATGTGCCCGATATTTTTTTCTTCTTTGAGTTTCCTACAGCTTTAGGACAACACTGACCTGGAAGACGAAGTGCCTGCTTATATACAATGTCCACCTCTCCAGGATCACAAATACTAATCACGGAAACTATGTACTGCTGAGAGCGGTCAGGTGCATGAAGCCCAATGTGGCATGTATATGGAGGTGGACCAACCGCAACCGTGTAACACAAGTCATGGTCTTCACGTTGAACAGTAGGAAACACTTTTTTCTCCAAATAAAACAGTTATGAAAGGGTTAAAACAAAAATATTTAGAAGAAGATCAGGACAGTATTAAATGAGGTTTCACCTCTAGTCACAAAAAAAGTTTACAGAATGGTTAGTCTACGACTTGGGTAAACCAGAAGACCCATCTAAGCAAGGCCAAGGAATCGAATACACAGTAAAGAAAAAACTAGAGAGGATATCCCTTCACAAGGAATTTTGAGACCCATTATATGTTTTGTTTTTTTTACATTTATTCAGACAAGCAGGTTGCACTTCACTTACGTTTAGGTACATTGTTCTTGGTGCGCATGCGCCCCAAAGAGCCGGGCAAGAAGACGAAGTCGTCCACGTTGCTAAGATATGCGGTGAGAAATTCAGTCTTTTCGCAGTTTGCTTCTTCCATGCCTGGGGGACAAAAAGTGAAGAAAAAAAAAAAAGTGACCGACAGATAACTTGTGAATGTATAAGGAGTGACTAATTATTTTTGACCATAAAATGATGAAGTGTCACACAACCTAACAAAAATACAAATGCTTTATTTTGTCCTTTTAGGAATACAAGTGAAACTTTAATAAAGTGGCTTTAAAGGTTTAAACAAAAAAAAAAAAAAAGGGGTACACGTGAGAGCTTTGCATGCATTATCGATTTGTAACTTTGGTTTACCGTACATTTTGATCATATTGTGCGTCAACGACAAGGCGACGTCTTCAGGTGGGAACCTACACTACACTTTGTGATTAAGTTGCAATATTTTTGCACAGCTGACGCATTTTGGTGCTTGATCAGTAAAGTACAGAGCACAATAGGGTCTTTATCTGTGAGGTGGTGGTGAAGTGATATACAGGGATAGTCTCACCTGTGATGAGCTACAACAAACTGGAAAAATTATGAACACAGTTTATGCCGACCCAGATACACGTGCATCTCAAAATATATTATCAAAACGTTAATTTATTTCAGTAATTCAATACAAAGAGGGAAACACATACAGTATATTATATAGAGGCATTACACACAGAGGGATCTATTCCTATATATATTACTGCCTATAACTGCCTATAATCTTCAATGACCCCACCACCGTGCGGAGCTGCCGCCCAACCTACACCCCACCTACTGTCTCCCCCCCCAAAAATCCTTTAGAATGTAAGCCCGCAAGGGCAGGGCCCTCTTCCCTCTGTACTAGTCTGTCTATTGTAACTTGTATATGTATTCTGTATGTAACCCCCTTCTCATGTACATTACCATGGAATCAATGGTGCTCTATAAATAAATAATAATAAAATTATATAGAGTCATTACACAGAGGGATCTATTCCTATAGATTATATAGAGTCATTACACACATATAGGAATAGATCCCTCTGTGTGTAATGACTCTATAAAATATATAGGAATAGATCCCTCTATTATATAGAGTCATTATACACAGAGGGATCCATTTCATGTGTTTATTTCTCTAAATGTTGATTATGGCTTACAGCCAATGAAAACCCAAAAGTCATTATCACAGAAAGTTAGAATAATTACCACAAAACACCTGCAAAGGCTTCCTAAGCATTCAAATGGTCCTTTAGTCTGGTTCAGTAGGCTACATAATCAGGGGGAAGACTGCTGACTTGACAGATGTCCAGAAAGCAGTCATTCACACACTCCACAAGGAGGGTAAGCAACAAAAGGTCATTGTGATTCGCCAGCTTCTTCAGCAAAGCTCTGTATCCAAGCATATTAATGGAAAGTTGAGTGGAAGGAAAAAGTGTAGTAGAAAAAGTTGCACAAGCAACCGGGATAACCGCAGCCTTGATAGGATTGTTAAGAAAAGGCAATTCAAAAATTTGGGGGAGATTCACAAGGAGAAGACTGCTGCTGGAGTCAGTGCTTCAAGATCCACCACACAGAGACGTATCTAGGACATGGGCTACAACTGTCGCATTCCTTGTGTCAGGCCGCTCATGACCAATAGACAACGCCAGAAGCGTCTTACCTGGACCAAGGAGAAAAAGAACTGGACTGTTGCTCAGTGGGCCAAGGTGTTTTCAGATTAAAGTAAATTTTGCATTTCATTTGAGTCTGGAGGAAGAGTGGAGAGGCCACAATCCAAGCTGCTGACGTCTAGTGTGAAGTCTCCACAGTCAGTGATGGTTTGGGGAGCCATGTCATCTGCTGGTGTAGCTCCACTGTGTTTTATCAAGACCAAAATCAGCACAGCCGTCTACCTGGAAATTTTAGAGCGCTTCATGCTTCCCTCTGCCAACTAGCTTTTTGGAGATGGAAATTTCATTTTCCAGCAGGAATTGGCCCCTGTCCACATTGCCAAAAGTACCAATACCTGTTTTACTAACCACAGTATCACTGTGCGTGATTGGCCAACAAACTCGCCTGACCTAAACCCCATAGAGAATTTAAGAGAGACACCAAAGCCAACAATGCAGACGAGCTGAAGGCGGCTATCAAAGCAACCTGGGCTTCCATAATACCTCAGCAGTGCCAGAGGCTAATCGCCTCCATGCCACGCCTCATTGATGCAGCAATTCATGCAAAAGGATGCCCAACCAAGTATTGAGGCATTTACTGTACAGACTTTTCAGTAGGTGCCAACATTTCGGAGTTTAAAATCATTTTTCAGTTGGTCTTATATAATATTCTAATTTTATGAGATAATGACTTTTGGGTTTTCTTTGGCTGTAAGCCATAATCATCAACATTAACAGAAATAAACACGTGAAATAGATCCCTCTGTGTGTAATCACTATATAAATATATGTGTTTGCCTTTTTGTATTGAATTACTGAAATGAAGGGAATTTTGTTTACTTACCGTAAATTCCTTTTCTTCTAGCTCCTATTGGGAGACCCAGACAATTGGGTGTATAGCTTCTGCCTCCGGAAGCCACACAAAGTATTACACTTTAAAAAGTGTAACCCCTCCCCTCTGCTATACACCCTCCCGTGGATCACGGGCTCCTCCGTTTTGGTGCAAAAGCAGGAAGGAGAAAACTTATCAATTGGTCTAGGGTAAATTCAATCCGAAGGATGGTCGGAGAACTGAACCATGAACCAAAAGAACAATTCAACATGAACAACATGTGTACACAAAAGAACAACCAGCCCGAAGGGAACAGGGGCGGGTGCTGGGTCTCCCAATAGGAGCTAGAAGAAAAGGAATTTACGGTAAGTAAACAAAATTCCCTTCTTCTTTGTCGCTCCATTGGGAGACCCAGACAATTGGGACGTCCAAAAGCAGTCCCTGGGTGGGTAAAAGAATACCTCAATAACAAGAGCCGAAACGGCCCTCCTCTTACAGGTGGGCAACTGCCGCCTGAAGGACTCGCCTACCTAGACTGGCGTCTGCCGAAGCATAGGTATGCACTTGATAGTGTTTCGTGAAAGTGTGCAGACTAGACCACGTCACTGCCTGACACACCTGCTGAGCCGTAGCCCGGTGCCGCAATGCCCAGGACGCACCCACGGCTCTGGTAGAATGGGCTTTCAGCCCTGAAGGAAGCGGAAGCCCAGAAGAACGGTAGGCTTCGAGAATCGGTTCCTTGATCCACCGAGCCAAGGTTGACTTGGAAACCTGCGAACCCTTACGCTGGCCTGCGACAAGGACAAAGAGCGCATTTGAACGACGCAGGGGCGCCGTGCGAGACACGTAGAGCCGGAGTGCTCTCACCAGATCCAAAGAGTGCAAATCCTTTTCACATTGGTGAATTGGATTAGGGCAAAATGAAGGTAAGGAGATATCCTGATTGAGATGAAAAGGAGATACCACCTTAGGGAGAAATTCCGGAACCGGACGCAGAACCACCTTATCCTGGTGAAACACCAGGAATGGGGCTTTGCATGATAGCGCTGCAAGCTCAGACACTCTCCGGAGTGATGTAATTGCCACTAGAAAGGCCACCTTTTGCGAAAGACGTGATAAAGAGACATCCCGCAGCGGCTCGAAAGGTGGTTTCTGAAGAGCCGTTAGCACCCTGTTAAGATCCCAGGGTTCCAGCGGACGCTTGTAAGGTGGGACTATGTGGCAAACTCCCTGCAGGAACGTGCGGACCTGCGGAAGCCTGGCTAGGCGCTTTTGAAAAAAATACGGAGAGTGCCGATACTTGGCCCTTGAGAGAGCAGAGTGACAAACCCTTGTCCATTCCGGATTGGAGGAATGAAAGAAAAGTGGGTAAGGCAAACGGCCATGGAGAAAAACCGTTATCAGAGCACCAGGATAAGAAGATTTGCCAAGACCTGTAATAGATCTTGGCGGACGTTGGCTTCCTGGCCTGTCTCATGGTGGCAATGACATCCTGAGATAACCCTGAGGACGCTAGGAGCCAGGACTCAATGGCCACACAGTCAGGTTGAGGGCCACAGAATTCAGATGGAAAAATGGCCCTTGTGACAGCAAGTCTGGGCGGTCTGGAAGCGCCCACGGCTGACCCACCGTGGGATGCCACAGATCCGGGTACCACGACCGTCTCGGCCAGTCTGGAGCGACGAGAATGGCGCGACGGCAGTCGGATCTGATCTCGCGTAACACTCTGGGCAGCATCGCCAGAGGAGGAAACACATAAGGCAGTCGGAACTGCGACCAGTCCTGAACTAACGCGTCCGCCGCCAGAGCTCTGTGATCCTGAGACCGTGCCATGAATGCCGGGACTTTGTTGTTGTGCCGTGACGCAATGAGATCGACGTCCGGCGTTCCCCAGCGGCGACAGATCTCTCGAAACACTTCTGGGTGCAGAGACCATTCCCCCGCATCCATGCCCTGACGACTGAGAAAATCTGCTTCCCAGTTTTCTACGCCCGGGATGTGAACTGCGGAGATGGTGGAGGCTGTGGCTTCCACCCACTGCAGAATCCGCCGGACTTCCTGGAAGGCTTGACGACTGCGAGTGCCACCTTGGTGGTTGATATATGCGACGGCAGTGGCGTTGTCTGACTGGATACGGATCTGCCTGCCCTCCAGCCACCGCTGAAAAGCCAATAGGGCTAGATACACTGCCCTTATTTCCAGAACATTGATCTGAAGGGAAGACTCCATCGGAGTCCAGGTTCCCTGAGCCCTGTGGTGGGGAAAAACCGCTCCCCACCCTGACAGGCTCGCGTCCGTGGTGACCACAGCCCAGGTTGGGGGTAGGAAGGATTTTCCTTGCGATAGAGAATTGGGAAGGAGCCACCACTGAAGTGACGTCTTGGTTGCAAGGGAAAGAGAGACGTTCCTGTCGAGGGAAGCCGACCTCCTGTCCCATTTGCGGAGAATATCCCATTGGAGCTGCCGTAGATGGAATTGCGCGAACGGCACTGCCTCCATCGCTGCCACCATCTTCCCCAGGAAGTGCATGAGGCGCCTTAAGGGGTGTGACTGACTCCGAAGAAGTGATTGCACCCCTGCCTGCAGAGAAAGCTGTTTGTCTCGCGGTAGCTTGACTACCGCTGACTGTGTATGAAACTCCATCCCGAGGTAAGTCAGTGATTGGGTCGGTGTCAACTTGGATTTCGGGAAGTTGATGATCCACCCGAACTGCTGGAGAGTCGTCAGAGCGACTGTGAGGCTGTGTTGACACGCCACCCGAGAAGGGGCCCTGACTAGGAGATCGTCTAGGTAGGGAATCACCGAGTGGCCCTGAGAGTGTAGGACCGCCACGATGGATGCCATGACTTTGGTGAAAACCCGTGGGGCTGTCGCCAGGCCGAAAGGCAATGCCACGAACTGAAGGTGTTCGTCCCTGATGGCGAAACGCAAGAAACGTTGATGTTCGGGTGCGATCGGCACGTGGAGATAAGCATCTTTGATGTCGATCGATGCTAGGAAGTCTCCTTGTGACATCGAGGCGATGACCGAGCGGAGAGATTCCATCCGAAACCGTCTGGTTCTCACGTGTCTGTTGAGCAGTTTGAGGTCCAGAACGGGACGGAATGATCCGTCCTTTTTTGGCACCACGAACAAGTTGGAGTAAAAACCGCGACCACGTTCCTGAAGGGGAACGGTGGTCACAACTCCTTCTGTCTTCAGAGCGTCCACCGCCTGAAAAAGTGTGTCGGCCTGAGCGGGGGGCGGAGAGGTTCTGAAGAAACGAGCCGCAGGACGGGAGCTGAACTCTATCCTGTAACCGTGAGACAGAATGTCTCTCACCCATCGGTCTTGAACATGTGGCCACCAGGCGTCGCCAAAGCGGGAGAGCCTGCCACCGACCGAGGATGCGGTTAGGGGATGCCGAGAGTCATGAGGAGGCCGCCTTGGAGGCAGTGCCTCCCGCGGCCTTTTGGGGGCGTGACTTGTACCGCCACGCATAGGAGTTCCTCTGGCCTTTCTCCTGCCTGCTGGACGAAGAGGATTGGGGCTTGGCGGAGGGACGAAAGGACCGAAACCTCGATTGTATTTTCCGTTGTTGAGGTCTCTTAGGTCTGGACTGGGGTAAGGATGAGTCCTTTCCCTTGGATTCCTTAATAATCTCATCCAATCGTTCGCCAAACAAGCGTTCGCCAGCAAACGGCAAACCGGTTAAGAACCTCTTGGAGGCCGAGTCTGCCTTCCATTCGCGCAACCACATGGCCCTGCGGACTGCCACAGAGTTAGCGGATGCCACAGCTGTACGGCTAGCCGAGTCTAGGACTGCGTTCATGGCGTAGGAAGAAAAAGCTGACGCTTGAGAAGTCAAAGACGCAACTTGCGGAGCAGAATTACGTGTGACAGCATTAATCTCAGTCAGACAAGCCGAGATAGCTTGGAGTGCCCACACGGCTGCAAAGGCCGGGGCAAAAGACGCGCCCGTGGCCTCATAGATGGACTTCACCAGGAGCTCTATCTGCCTGTCAGTGGCATCTTTTAGCGATGAGCCATCTGCCACCGATACCACAGATCTAGCCGCCAATCTAGAGACTGGAGGATCCACCTTGGGACATTGAGCCCACCCCTTAACGACTTCAGCGGGGAAGGGGTAACGCGTGTCAGTGAGGCGCTTAGTAAAGCGCTTGTCCGGAACCGCTCTGGGCTTCTGGACAGCGTGTCTGAAGTTAGAGTGATCGAAGAACGCACTACGTGTACGTTTGGGGAACCGAAACTGGTGTTTCTCCTGCTGAGACGCCGACTCCTCTACAGTAGGATGCGGGGGAGAGAGATCCAACACCTGGTTGATGGACGAGATAAGATCATTCCCTAATGCGTCCCCCTCAGGTGTATCAAGGTTAAGGGCGACGTCAGGGTCAGAACCCTGAGCTGCGACGTCCGCCTCGTCCTCCAGAGAGTCCTCAAGCTGGGAACCCGAGCAGCGTGAAGAAGTTGGGGAAGATTCCCAGCGAGCCCGCTTAGCCTGTCTAGGACTGTGGTCCTGGCAGGAGTCCTCCGTGTGGGACCTAGGGCCCAACCTGGGAGCGCGCTGCGGCTCGGACCGAGAGGGGCCTGGAGGTGACGATCCAACAGGGGCCGGGGCCTGTGTAAGGACCGGTCTGGACTGCAAAGCTTCTAGTAGCTTGGCAGACCATTTGTCCATAGACTGAGCCATGGATTGTGAAAGTGACTCAGAGAGTTTCTCAGCAAAAGAGGAGAACTCTGTCCCTGGCGCCTGGACAGGGGGAGCAGGGGGGTCTACATGAGCCGAGGGGTCCACTAGTGACCGAGGCTCCGGCTGAGCAAGTGAAACAGGGGTCGAGCATTGCTCACAGTGAGGGTAGGTGGAACCCGCAGGTAACATAGCCCCACAAGAGGTACAGGCCGCAAAAACCCCCTGTGCCTTAACAGCTTTGCTCCTTGTGGACGACATGCTGTTGTCTCCTAGGAGAATGATCACTGAGGGTATATGGGCAAAAACAGGGTATACAGCCCGACCGAACAGAAATATATATATAATACGTATCTATTCCGGCACCCTAGGGGGGACCAGCACCGGGTGACCGATGTGGCTTACCGACCGCTAACAAGCGGTGTGTGTGCCTCCAGATTCCCAGCTTTAGGTCCCCTTGGAGCTGCAGAGCTGTGCCTGAGAATCCTCCACCGGCAGAATGCTCAAAAAATGGCTGCCGGAGATCTCAGGGGAGGAGTGGAGCCGTGGGCGGCGCCAGGAAAGTGCGGGAATCTGGGGTCCCCACAGTGATCAGTGAGGGGGGAGGTAACATGCCGGATGCTCCAGCCCTCACATCCGACGTCAGGTCGGCAGTCCCGCCCTTACCCCTGACAGGCAGGCCCGGGGGCGGGATTTTTGCGACTAGGCCGTGATGAAGCCGAGGACTAAATTTGAGACCGCGCCTGACAAGCAGGCACGGTCGGCGCGGAAGTCCGCCGGTCTTCTCAATTCAGCAGCTGCCGCAGCGTCCGGGAAGAAGGTGCGCTCCTGCACATTCCCCAATGGGGACACAGAGTACCTTATAGTTGCAGGGCCCGGTCCCTGAGGTTGAATAGACTCCGGTCCGGCAGATTCCCACAGGGGCTGCGGAGGGAGCACGGTCCCAGCAACTGGATGACCATTCAGGATCCCACTTCTCCCAGAGCCGCTAAGGGATGGTGAAGGAGACGGCATGAGGCTCCGGCCTTTGTACCCGCAATGGGTATCTCAACCTTAACAACACTGCCGACATAGTGGGGTGAGAAGGGAACATGCCGGGGGCCCCGTGGGGGCCCTCTTTTCTTCCAAACGACATAACTAATATGAGAATACATGAGTGGATGTGTGCCTCCTTCCACACAAAGCATAAAACTGAGGAGCCCGTGATCCACGGGAGGGTGTATAGGCAGAGGGGAGGGGTTACACTTTTTAAAGTGTAATACTTTGTGTGGCCTCCGGAGGCAGAAGCTATACACCCAATTGTCTGGGTCTCCCAATGGAGCGACAAAGAAAATTTAACTTTTTGATTATATTCTAAGTTATGGAGATAAACTTTTATATAGCCGTCGATGGAGGATATGGGTGAACCGCTTGCACTGCCGTGTAAGTGATGGCACTGGAAGGTCACAATGATTAAACGCATTTCGAAGACAGACTCATCAGGATAAATCACACTTACATGGAATTGTGATTATCCTGATGGTGTGATTCTCCGAAACGCGCTAAAAATCACATTCTGTGACATCCAGTTTCATCCTTCACACGGCAGGGCGGGGAAATTTTGGTGCTTACAGGTTATGCCAATATGGGCATAGCAAGGATGGGACAAAGGCAGGATGGAGCAAATTAATCATAAGGCCAACCTTTTTAAGAAGTCCATAGGCTCTTCTGATTCAGATCTTGCTCTAACTGGCTTCTCGGCTCCAAGAACCAACTTTGTCTGTCACCGGTATAGGCATATAATGCCTTTTACCCACGATCACAAGCATTATATGGTTAACACAGAATTGGTTCTAACATTTAGCAAACCATTAAATTTTCAACCCTGATTAAAAAGGTCCTGCTGATCCTAGATTTCAACACCCCAGCTGTGATCAGAAAGCACACTTTGTTCTAGTTTATGATGACCTAAAAGTAAAATTATCGACTTTCAACCGCCGGGTTCATAGTTGAATTATTCAAAGCTAAAGTCTTTTTAATTAAAACATCAAAATGTACTCAGCGCTGAGACATGATGGACGTGGAATTTCTGAGCTTTTTATCGCCCCGGCTGGAGAAATCAAGACGCTGCTGGATGCCAAAGACCGTTAACCCAAGAACGTAGATCTACTGAGTTATCTTCACCCGCGCCAAGAACCTTTGACATTATCAAGCCCGGGATTTAGTAATAACAATGTGCAAAAAACATGGTGTACAATCCACGCCTCAGCCTAATCCTGCGTCCCTAAGTAGACCATATGACCACAAGAAAAAAAAAAAAAAAACAAGTCATTCTACGAACAAACCTAAAACAAGAACATGGTCATATTCAATCATGTCCTGAAAAAAAGAAAAAAAAATATCCAAGCCCTCAAGGACGTAGCCAATTTTTTTACAAATTACTTTTTCCCCCCAATTTTTCCAGGAAACATTTTTTATTTTTCTGTTGACCAAGCCATATGAGGGCATGGTTTTCTGTGGTTTTTTTTTTTGTGGGAGGACTTTTAATTTTAAAAAGACACTATTTATTTTACCAAATATTGTACTGAAAGATGAGGAAACATTTCCAAGTGTGAAACGGTTGTGATCTAGTATTATGATTTTTAAGTCCGTATGATTACAGAGATACCAAATCTTTTAAAGTGGTTTTATTATTTCAGTGGCTCCCCCAAAAATTTTGAAAAAAAAAAAAATTTGGTTTGTATTGCCATTTTCCTAGAATCAACACTTTTTTATTTGTGAGTGGTATGGAAATGTTTTTATTAGTACAATATAAAACATTTTGATCTCTTACTAAAAACTTTATTCAAGGAGCTGTGGAGACAAAAAAATAAATAAATAAATAAATAAATAAATAAATAAATAAAAGGAATTCTGGCTTTATTTTTTTTCTTTAAGGACATTTGCCTTACTAGTTAAATATTTTAATATTTTTATATATATATGACTTTTACAGATGCAGAAAAACTAAATATTTGTAGCGGGAGAAGATACGATTTTTTTTTAGGATTTATTTTATTTAGAATTTTTAAAATATATTTTTTTATTTAAACTTTTCATAAGGGAGTGTCTTGCAACTTCAGTCTTCAATTCTTTAATATTGCAGTATGCCGTAAAAATCAGTCTCACATGAAGTCCAGTCAGTGGCCAGGCTTCAGAGAAGCCACCATAATGGCAGTGAAAGGGACCTTCAGTCGGCTCCCGGCTGGCATGTAGGCCCATCGACCCGCCGCAATTGAGTTATGGAGAGATGGGGATGGTGGGTGCCGCAATTGACACCCCAGCTGAATCTCTTAGCACTTAGGTGGTTAAACAGCAGCCATCGGCGCCAGCTACGGTCTCTGCTGTTAGAGGCAGCTGCTGGATGTAGAACACAGCCGGCGCCTGGCACCGGCTCTCTGTAGCGTAAGCTCAGTTCCCCAGACCACTCTATGATGGAAATATACGTCATGGAGGGTGAAGGGGCAGGGGACAATAAACACATTATGGCGTCCTCAATCTCCAGTTTCACTTCATATGTGCCTACAGCAGCAATTTGTAAAAATTAAGACTTTGTTCTGAAACACTCAAGAAATAGCGCCACCTACAGCAACTGCCAAGCTTTTGCGCCCTATACAAGATATGTAACCATCAAGCTCGTTGTGTGCCTTGTCCACTCTGAAAAAAGAAACCCAAAAAGAAGTAAACTTACCATGATCTCCTACAAAGATAATGTTGACGCACCTATGCAGCTTCATTTGTTTCAATCCATCCATTAACATGCCGACGACTCCATCAATGTCCTTCAATTGATTAACAAGCTAGAGGAAAGAAAAGAATAAGTGAACACCCATTCAGAACATGAAGACACCGATGTTTCCTTCAATATTTGGGTTCATATAATGGTTGATTCATTAGGTAAAGCCAGATTTACAGTAGTTGATCCACGGTCGATTGCAGCCATTTAATAGACTCAATAGACATGCGGACAGCCCTCGTGATGTGCCCAGAACTATCAGAAATGGACTGGTCTATGCGCAAAGACTGTCAGAATGCTCAGCAGCACACATCCTGTTTACACAGTAAGATGGGCTGCAGAGAACAGTCATCTTTTAGGCCAGACAAAATATCATTTCCCCTAAGGAAAGGGCATTTTGCTCATTTATTGGGTAATCGGTAGCCTATTTACACTTCACAAAACTCAGTAAGACAGCATTCTGAGGAACGCTCACTCCTGATAATCATGCACTGTTAATGTAGCTTACTTCCTATCCATGTGACCTAAGAGCGCTCTACAGGGAGACCACCTGCTATGTCACAAAACCATTACCAATGAGTTCTACTGGACCCCGTCCATAAGTGTATTATATGGTATCTCTGTGGTATACTTTTCACTTTTAGCTTTCTGCTACAAGATTAAACAGCTATCAATAGATTTTATTTTAAAATGTTTTACACTGACCTCCCTTATTTACTAAACTCCATTCCAATGTATATAGACTATGTGCCTCCCCTGCAGCGGTCGAAGCACTCGGATCCGGGGTTGCTGCTGTGGCTCGAGGGTCTCCAGATCCGGGGGCTCGCGGCCACTTCAAATGTAAAGGGGACTATTTACAGGGGGTAAGAGTTCATGACGCCACCAGTGGTTCACAGTAATGGGAGTACCGCCGCTGCTGATGGGTGTACCCGGGGAGATTGAGCGGGTCAGCCAGATGACGTTCCCTCAATGGGTAGGGGAGGCCCCGGGACTCTGGAAGATGGTGGAGCGGGGGTGCGCAGGGCCAGTTGGAAGCAGGGGAGGACCATGTACTCCCTCAGGCAGTATCGGTGATGGTGCGACCGCAAAGCAGACTCTGACAACAAGATAAACCAAGTCTCTGGGTGCCGCTGCCCTCTTGGGGGAGCCCGTCCAGGCATCCGTCCCCTATAGTACTGCCAGGTGATCCGGAGCCCGCCTCAGTGCAAAAATTAGAAGTGTTCTGGTGGCTCGTTAGCTTAAAGCTATCCAGGCCCCGCTCCCTCCTTGTTGGTAGTGGAGCTGTGCTCTCAAGGGCTCACGCTTGGGATTTCTGTGGGCTGCTTTGGTTGGAAAGCCCTATCCCCCTTGTTGCGCTAGTGCCCCTCATCTCTGAGCTTCTTGGGGACAGTCCATAAAGTCACTATCCTCCGCAGGTTAATTGCCGAGTTGCATGAATCTACTCCCCGACCTAGGGTCCTGTACCCCGCCTTGCTTTCGGTCCCGGAACGGTTATTAGAATCAGATGTCTCCCATCCTCAAAGACCAGGTCTAGGCACCCAGCCTCAATACCCTGTGACCGGGCCTCCAACTCCTCTGGCCCAGACCACCGTCTGCGACCCAACCTGGCACAAACAGGGAGCCACCACTCCCCAGTTCCTCACTTCTCGAGGGCTAACACTACTCTACTCTCCTTCCCTACCACCAGTCTGCCTGACCCCTAGGTGGGCGGTCCTATTCCGGCTCAGCAGCCCACTGGTGTGTCTGACAGGGTGTGGTGTGAGGTGTGGTTGGATTTTGGATGATGATGGAGGCAGTACGATAGGTTGGGAACCCAGACCCATGAGGGGTTGACTACTGCACAAAGAATAGGAAGTGCAGTACCCTGTGACGCCCTGAATAGTCCAGGGGCGTCACATCTACAATTCAAAGTGAAGGCATATTGACATCACGCTATGTTAACGTGTCATCACTCCAGGGTCATTAGATCAAACAATTTTGTTCACACCTATGACCCCGCATTCTATCAGGAGCAAAATTACTTTATGCAATGTCGTCTACCAGCTCACAATCTGTTTCACACAGGAAAACTACTATTTGATGCAAAAGGTGACATGCACCAGTCAACAAAACTGCAATAAAATCCATTTTTCATTGCAGACATTTAACAACACCCTAAAAAGGGTGTATGAAGCGTGGGCTCGAGAAGAGTCAAGCGGTGTTTGGACCATTGACAGGTAGTGTCAAATGCTATGGGAATATTGTATTACTAATGGCGATTTGCAGCCAAATTTAGTCAAATGCAATAGAGCCAGTACATACCTCACTGCTGAACGGTCCATACCGATGTCCTGCTTGATCGGGCTGCTCTAAATATATTGCATACACATACGGTCTAAAATGTAACAGAAAATATATTAGCTACAATATTTACATTGCTACAGTCAGTAAAACCATATACACTATTGCTCCTGTGCAAAGGATTATCTGGACCTGCAGGAGACCTCTATATTTCCACCTCCAGGGTTGGCTGAAATGTATGATTGGTAGCAGTGGTCAGGTGTCTGAAAGGCTCCAATAAACCAAGACAATTTGATGGACCTTTGAAATTATCCCACGAGGGATAATAAACCAAGACCAGCGGGGGAACCTAAGAAGCCTCACCATGGGGTGTCACAAAACCAAGACCAGCCAGTGGACCACAGAAACTTCATCATGGGGTATAAAAAAATAATCCCTACCAACTGGGGCACAGAGGAAGCTTTGCCATAGAGAGTAATAAACCAACACTATCTGGGGGACCTCAGAACCCTTGCCATGGGGTGTCATAAAACGAAGACTAGCAAGAGGACTAATGAAACGTCGTCATAGGGTATAATAGTCCCCACCAGCTGGGGGACCAAGGAAGACTTGCCATGGGGAGTAATAAACCAAGACTAGTTGGGGGACCCCCGAAGTCTTTCAATGGGGTAAACTAACCCAGAATGTGGGTATACTATTTACACTAGAGACAAATTTCACACATTTGCAGATTCTGCTACGGATATGAAGATAATTTGAGCTTGAAAAAAACGTGTAAGTAAGCAGAAGTTCTTAAAATTCTTACTACATATAAATCTCCCTGATGAAGCAATGTAGCGAAACACACGTTTTAGTGTTTGTCAGGAGCAGTAGACCACATAATACTATCTGGTTAGTGTATACCATCCTCTCTTCACACGTATGTATTCATTGACTTCATATTGCACTATGTCACCCTGAATACCACTATGTCTGCGGAGCTTGTCACTTTACATTATAATTATGGCTAATTCTTTATGGTGACCTTTTCTGTTAAGCTTCAGTATATTATGTAAGTATTATTCCCATGTAAATTACACGTGGTTTGGTATAACTTGCCTCATCTTGAATGTTAAAGAATACGTTCCCTGATATGTATACGAACAACTATGTCCAGGGTGGACATTGTCATTGGTGCAACTTGGGCAACCGCACAGGTGCCCAATAGGTAAGGGGGCCACATAATGCAAAGTTCCTTCTGCTTTGGCGCAGTATCATGAGCTAAATGGACAGAAAAGGGCCCATAGATTGTTCTTACACTGGGCCCTTTTCTGTCTAGGTCCGCCAGCGTCTAGGTCCGCCAGCGTCTAGGTCCGCCAGCGTCTATAACATGACATACCTTTCAGTTTCAGGTAGATGCAACCACTGTAGAACGGTCATTACTCTACGTTGTTGAGTAATCGCTCTAGAAGATTAAAAAACAAAAGTGCTAAGCGTGAAAATCAGCAAGAACGATCGAACAGGTTTAAGGAACCAAGTGCAAAAAAAATAAAAATGCAACAGTTGCCTTTAGCAGTAAACAATCACTTCTTTCATCTTTAAATAAAAGGGCCCTTGATAAAAAGCAAAGCCATGTTTTTGGATATATAGCTGGACTATTTTGATCTTGCAGAATTTCTCGTATATCAACGAGAACTAGTCTCGCTATGGGCACTTTCAGACGTCCGTTCAACGCGGTCCATGCATGGACTGGCCACTGGTCTCCCGACCAGAGCGCAACAGCTTCATATATTTCTATGAGGTTGTCACTTTACGACCAAGAGATGCCAGGACCAGTCTTTTGCATTGCAGTCTGTGCATGGACTGGCCAGGGGAATCCTGTGTCGAGTATGACAGCTTCATAGAAGTATACAATACAAAGCTGTCACGCTCGTAACAGGAGACCAGTGGTCAGTCCGTGCACAGACCTCAATGGAACAGACTGGCTGGGAATCTCTTGACCCGAGCGTGACCACCTCATAGAAATATATGAAGCTGCCAGTCTCTGGTCGGGAGAGCCGCAGCCAGTCCATACATTCTGGTCTGTGCATGGAAATCTAAAAAAGCCCAAAGGCCTCCTTGACATGTATGCATTTCTGGTACATGTGGCATAGTTTTTTTTCCCCCATAGATACCACATGTACCAGCTATAACATGTCTGGGTGTGTGGGTGTGGGGTGGGGGGTTCTGGCACCATGGATGACCAGGGCCAATTCAAGTTTTTTGGTCGGAATGGCATCAGAATGCTGCACGTGTTTACTATTGAAAGTTTGGAGAAGCTTTGTAATAGGTTTATTTCTTTAGCCATTCCAAAAAAACATGGATGACACCAGTACCAGTTTTTCATGTACTTTTATACGCATGTGTGAAGGAGACATGAGGCTGTGACATTCACAATCTGAGTACTGACCCAAACGCAACAGCTCACAACTAATGATTACAAGGCTGGAGACCCAAGGGTGGTCTGGAGATGGTGACACGTACTCAGACGGGTACTGTCTGTAAAGGCAGCGTTACACGGTACGATATATCGTGCAATATGTCGTCGGGGTCACTGAATTCGTGACGCACATCCAGCATAGTTAGAGATGTCGTACCGTGTGACACCTCCGAACGACTGTTAACGAGCAAAAATACTCACCTTATCATTGCTCGTTGACACGTCGTTCATTTCCATAATGTCGTTCCTCCTTCTGCTCGCCGGTTGTTCGTCATTCCCGAGGCAGCACACATCGCTACGTGTGACACCCCGGGAATGACTAACAACTTACCTGCGCCCCGCCGGCAATGCGGAAGGAAGGAGGTGGGCGGGATGTTACGTCCCGCTCATCTCCGCCCCTCCGCTTCTATTGGGCGGCCGCTGTGTGACGTCCCTGTGACGCCGAACAAACTGCCCCCTTCAGGAAGAGGATGTTCGCCGCCCACAGCAACGTCATTAGGGAGGTAAGTACGTGTGAAGGGGGTTTAACGACTTTGTGCAACACTGGCAATGAATTACCCGTGACGCACAAACGACGGGGGCGGGTGCGATCGCACGATAAATCGTTGCATGTAACGCCGCCTTTAGTCTTAGAAAACCAGCCTATGGCCCATGTCAGATGACCATAATATAGTCCAATTTCAGGTTCAGCACTTAGATAATTTGCTTTATGGCAGCAGGAGCTATAAAAACTTGTACTCTGGAGAAGACCCATTGATTTTTATGGGAGACTTGTCGGCATGCTGTGACCTGTACAGGGAGAGGGGACATCACCTATTTTTAATGTAGGCGCCAGGGTTATCTATAGATAGGCGTCATCTGTCATTGCAATCCTGTAATGGGATGGCTGTAGAAATCACTTTTTAGCAAAGTAAACAGCAGTTTATTTTTTTTTTCTTCTAATAGTAGAAATGAAAATATACTTTGGAACATATCTTATTAGAGAAAGCCACCTTTTTACCTCTTAAGTTCATCTTTTATTCTCAATTCATGAGTAAAATCTGTCTTCAGTGAATACAGATTTTCCCATGAGTGAGACAGGAGAGGGCAGCTTGCGTTTATAAAATTCTTAGGACAACTTGCAGCCCCCAGGACAACTTGCAGCCCCCAGGACAACTTGCAGCCCCCAGGACAACTTGCAGCCCCCAGGACAACTTGCAGCTGAATGTCTATGTCTGCCTATAGCTTCTCTCTTTTTCTCTTTATAACCTTTTGAAAGCACCAAGTGTCATCTCCTAACTCAGTAATGTAACTGTCTTCAAACGCTACAGATTTTTTGCAGGGAATGGAGTATGAAAAGAAAGATCCAGTAGGAGAAAGAAACAGATTTCTCTTACAACAAGCAACTTTTTAATATATATTTCATTGTTTATTATTGGATTTATGTAAAAGAAATTAAGGAGACAATTACTCTTTAAGACCTCCATTGATATTAGTTAGCTTTTGGCCAAGTGATCATTCAACGGTCAGCTCTCAACCCCATATACAGGGACCGTCAGATCGCTTGTACCGGTCTCTTCTATGTGAGTCGGTATGAGACTGAGACTGGGCCTATCTCCCCGAGAACAAAAAGGATCGGACTTTGGAAACCCAACAGTCCGCATCCTTCTCTCCCATCGGAGCCACCATACACATTACACTTTGGCTTGAAAGTTCCAAGATTCCAAATTTTAATTTTATTTATTTATTTTTTTTTTTTAAGCATTGACAAAATTTAATTACAACAATAGCTATTTTTCATGACACATTCCCTTTTATTAAAAAAAAGAAAATTACTAAATAAAAATATAATGTAAACCCCCCCTACCCAAAAAACAGCTCAGTTATCAAATATGCAAATAAAGGACTTACACAGGCCAGAAGAATGTAGCTGCCTTAACCCCTTGTTTATCAGCCGTAATCCAAATCTGAAATTAAAAGAAAAAAAAAAAAAAAGGGGGACAGAGGATATAAGGATATGCGGTTTCCTTACAATAATCTTATGATTTCAACACACACAAAAAAGAAGCACATGCCACCTATTATTCATCAGACTGTAACCCTCCGAAGAGAGTATAGCCTTTATAAAGTACAACTGGATAGGCCCGGTATCAGGTATACCTCAAGAAAGTTCCAAAATCTAAGAAAGCAGAATTTTTATGTAAAATGTCTTTATTGTCTAAGCATCGCCAAGACTGAATGTTTATTACTTACTGGTTGCCCACCCCACCATCTGTGATTGAATTTCTCCCGTGAACGAAGGCTGAAGTTGGCATCAAACACTGGATCATACATAGAATTACCAACAATCCCATGAGATTCAGGATAGAGACCCTTAAAAACAGAGTGAATACAATTTTACAGGAACATTATAAAAAAAGATATTTGAAAAAAATATTGCATTAAGTTTTGTTTTATTTTTTAACACAACTATTATAGGATCAAAATATTCTAAAATAATTAGATGCACTGAAATAAAATTTTGAAGAAAAAAAAAAGTAAAAAATAATTTGACCACTTACTTTTTGGAAGTCAGAGAAATCATCTATCAGGTTAGAGATGAGCAAACCTGAACAGTAAAGTTCTTTTTCACCCTTTTCTTGATAACCAGCTAAGGTAAAGCAGACAGCTGGAGGCTGGTATCAGTCTGGGAAGTTCCATTGTTATTTGGCCCTTCCCAGCCTTAAAATACCAGCCTGCAGGCACCCCAGAAGTGGTACATCCATTAGATGCGCCAATTCTGTCCATTTGCCTGGCTCTTCCCGATTGCCCTGGCACTGTGGCAATCAGGTAATACTTTTGGGGTTGATGTCAGCTATAAATTGACAGCTGGCATCAAGGCCAGCAGCTAGTAATCGAGGGGTGTCTGACACAATCATTACTAACCTGGCTAGTGTAAAACCACACACACAAAAAAAAAAAAGAAAGGGTAATAATATTAATCAACAATTACCGTTGCCAGTGTATATAAGTTTGGGAAGGTTTTTGTGGGGTATACGGGTCTCATATAAGGTGAATGCGTTCCACATGTTCCTAAAAAAAAAAAAAAAAAAGGAATATTGATTTTAAAAATAAAGTCAAGCTGTGTTCAGAAAAAAAGTAAAGATATTACACATACATGTAATAAATATTACAGGGGTTCTCCGTGAATATAAAATGTCATTAAAAAAAAATAAAAAAAAAATTCTTAAAGGAAACCTGTCAGAAGGTTTTTGCTACTTCCGCTGAGAAGCAGAATGTAGATCAAGAGACCCAGACACCAACAATGTATCACTTAGTATACTGGGTGCAGCAGTTGTGACAAAATCAGAGTTTTTAGATGTAACCATGTAGCAGAGAGGAGAGTACTGCTCCCGCCCACACAAGGCACTCTATGTACATTGTCTATTGACAGTACAGTGCTAATCCGTGCTGGGAGTACGGCTGCTCCAGAAGGCACACACGATCTAGAGTAAATCTCTCAATGACAAAACACGGATTGTACTGAAACTACATCCCACAGCCTAATAAGTCACATCGCTAGAATTAGTGTCTACGCCCCCATCTAATGCTACCCTCAGGTTGCATAGCAAAAAACTGCTGACAGATTCCCTTTATATTAGAAAAGTGTCACTTTGTTTTGTCTAGGGAGGGAGCTAAAAATTAATTATAATTCATTAAAATGGCTGCTGTCTTGCTATCTTGACCAAAAATGATTCTAAAATGTTAACAGGAAAGAAGCATGTGAGTGTGTGAAGAAACTCCACTGGTACAACCTGAAAATAACCTATGTAACATACTGTCCAGTTATTTTTAGGTCACATCAGCAGCAGAAAGGCTTCCTATTGCACATGCTCACAGCAGTAGTAGAAGGTCTTCCTACTACACATGCTCACAGCAGTAGTAGAAGGTCTTCCTACTACACATGCTCACTTCAGCAACAGAAGGGCTTCTTACTGCACATGCTCGCAGCAGAAGGGCTTCCTATTGCACATGCTCACAGCAGCAGAAGGGCTTCCTATTGCACATGCTCACAGCAACAGCAGGGCTTCCCATTGCACACACTCACAGCAGCAGTAGAAGGGCTTCCTATTGCACATGCTCACAGCAGCAGAAGGGCTTCCTATTGGAGATGCTCACATCAGCAGCAGAAGGGCTTTATATTGCACAGGCTCACAGCAGCAGTAGAAGGGCTTCCTATTGCACATGCTCACAGCAGCAGCAGAAGGGCTTCCTATTGGACATGCTCGCAGCAGAAGGGCTTCCTATTGCACAGGCTCACAGCAGCAGCAGAAGGGCTTCCTATTGGACATGCTCACAGTAGAAGGGCTTCCTATTGCACATGCTCACATCAGCAGCAGAAGGGATTCCTATTGCACATGCTCACAGCAGCAGTAGAAGGGCTTCCTACTACACATGCTCATTTCAGCAACAGAAGGGCTTCTTACTGCACATGCTCACAGCAGAAGGGCTTCCTATTGCACATACTCACAGCAGCAGCAGAAGGGCTTCCTATTGCACATGCTCACAGCAGCAGCAGAAGGGCTTCCTATTGCACATGCTCACAACAACAGCAGAAGGGCTTCCTATTGCACATGCTCACAGCAGCAGCAGAAGGGCTTCCTATTGTACATGCTCACATCAGCAGAAAAAGGGCTTCCTATTGCACAGGCTCACAGTAGCAGCAGAAGGGCTTCATATTGCACATGCTCACATCAGCAGCAGAAGGGATTCCTATTGCACATGCTCACATCAGCAGCAGGGCTTCCCATTGCACATGCTCACAGCAGCAGTAGAAGGGCTTCCTACTACACATGCTCATTTCAGCAACAGAAGGGCTTCTTACTGCACATGCTCACAGCAGAAGGGCTTCCTATTGCACATGCTCACAGCAGCAGCAGAAGGGCTTCCTATTGCACATGCTCACAGCAGCAGTAGAAGGGCTTCCTATTGCACATGCTCACAACAGCAGCAGAAGGGCTTCCTATTGCACATGCTCACAGCAGCAGCAGAAGGGCTTCCTATTGTACATGCTCACATCAGCAGAAAAAGGGCTTCCTATTGCACAGGCTCACAGCAGCAGCAGAAGGGCTTCCTATTGGACATGCTCGCAGCAGAAGGGCTTCCTATTGCACATGCTCACATCAGCAGCAGAAGGGCTTCCTATTGCACATGCTCACAGCAGCAGCAGAAGGGCTTCCTATTGCACATGCTCACAACAGCAGCAGAAGGGCTTCCTACTACACATGCTCATTTCAGCAACAGAAGGGCTTCTTACTGCACATGCTCACAGCAGAAGGGCTTCCTATTGCACATGCTCACAGCAGCAGCAGAAGGACTTCCTATTGCACATGCTCACAGCAGCAGCAGAAGGGCTTCCTATTGCACATGCTCACAACAGCAGCAGAAGGGCTTCCTATTGCACATGCTCACAACAGCAGCAGCAGGGCTTCCTATTGCACATGCCCACAAGCGCCTGTCCACTTACCATTTTAGGACAGGTTATAGTTAGTGTAACATGACAACAGCCATTTTAATGTACTAACAATGGTTTGCTAATTAAAGGAATTTAGGGTTTTTTTGGATACCATTTTATGTATTAAAAAAAAAAAAAAAATATTTCCACAGAACACATAAGAAAAAAAAAAAATCTGTCAACCTTCCTTAGACTCATGAACATATTATAAATATTGCTCTTACTTAGCTTGTACATATTGGGGAGAACTTTGACTCCTTCCTTCATATATGAAGCACGAAATCCATCGACTGAGAAGATGATCAAAGGAGGGCGGACAAACCTAAGATGTTTGAAAGGACGAAATGGCATTAAAAAATCATGGCTGCTCAGCTCCACTTTTGTCACATATTTTAAGGCGTTTTTACAATTAAAATAATGGAAATAGTCATCATCCACTTAAACATTTTTAAAAATAAAATAATTCTAATATTGATCTCTTGATTAATTGTATGACTGACCGTGCTCAGTGTCAAAAAGGATAATGATTGAACGACAATATACATATAATCTATCTATATCTATATATATATATATATATATATATATATATATATATATATATATATATATATCTATATATATCTATATATATCTATATCTATCTATCTATCTATCTATATCTATATCTATATCTATATATATATATAAAAAAAAAAAAATCACACACAAAAAAGTGGTATTCATTGCCTTTTTTGCTCCAGATTCTTTAAAATAGCGCAAACAGTTTATCAATTATATGCACTGTCAAAAATATTACTTATCTTCATCTTTAACTTCTTTTTTTAGAGCAAAAACTTGCATGTTCCACAAAAATGTTGTAAAACTAGAACAAAAATTCCTGACTTACAAAAAAACCAACAAAAATAATAAATGATTGCCCCGGCCGGTTTTCACCTTTCTGCCCAAGCCAAATTTTACGATTCTGAGCACTGTCACTTTATGTGGTAATAACTCTGGAGCTTTAGCGGATCCCAGCGATTCTGAGATGTTTTTTTTGCAACACGTTATACATCATGTTAGCGGTAAATATTGGCTGATATGATTTGCGTTTATGAAAATATCCAAAATGTTGCAATTTTTGAACTGTTAATTGTTATAACCTTTATTACAAAAATGATAAAAAAAAAAAAAAAAAAGAAGACTTGTCACATGGCTATTTTACATCGGTATCACTTTTGAAACAATGTTTTAAGGGTTTAAAGTTTATCTGCAATTTCTCATTTTTCCAAAACAATTTACAAAATTATTTTCTTTCTTTTTCTTTAGGGGCCACATCACATTTTAAGTGAATACGGGGTCTACGTGACAGGAAATACCCTAGTGTGACAGCATTTTAAATCTGAACCCCTCAAAGTGCTCAAAATCACTTTCAAGAAGTTTATTATGGTAATCCTTTGGGTGCCTCACCGGAATTAAAGCAATGTGGAGAAGAAAAAAAAAAAAAAAAAAGTTAGTTACTCTTTCTTACAAAATATAGCGTTAGCCCCAAAGTTTAGATTTTCACAACAATAAAAAGGAGAAAATGGTGAGTAAAATTGTTGTGCAATTTCTCCTGAGTACATCAATTGCCCATATAGGGTGGAAAACTACTGTTTGGGCGCACGGCAGGGCTCAGATGGGAAGGAGCACCATTTGACTATTGTAGCACAAAATTGGCTGGAATAGTTAGCTGATGCCATGACATGTTTACTGAGCCCCTGATAGACTTAAACAGTGAAAACTCCTACAAGTGACCCTATTTGGAAACAACACCCCAAAATGAATTTATCTAGATGTTCGGTTTGCACCTTGAACCCACATGTGCTTCACAGAATTTTATAACATTGAGCCATGGAAATGCAAATCGAATGGTTAAGTTTGGGGTTTGTGTCTGTCCAGGGCTTAAACTCGAACATGGAATTTTTAATTTTTTATTTTTATTTTTTTAAAAAGCTCATGTCTGAGTTTGGAGTTTGGGTATTGTGCATACGCTAATAAAAGTTTGGCTGCACTGCAGCATTTCAACAATCAACAAGCTTTATTGCAAGGGGAAAATGCCTGTACGCTGCTGCAAACGGAAAATAAAATAAAAAAAAAAAAAGAATAAGAAGGATATAAGGTCCTCCTATTTTTGATAGCCAGCCAAGGTAAAGCAGACAACTGAGGCTGGAAAACCTCAGCTGTCTGCTTTACCTTGGCTGGTTAGCAAAAATAGAGGAGACTCCATGCTGTATTTGGAAAAATATATTTATTTAAATACATTTTGAAAACGGACCATTTTTGATAACCAGCCGTGGACTGGTAATATCAGGCTGAGAAGGTCCATGGTTATTTGGCCCTTCCCAGCATAAAAATATCAGCCCGCAACCACTCCATAAATTGCACATCAATTACATATGCCAAATGTGGTACTTTGCCCGACTCTTCCCGATTAAGCCCAGGGTTCGTAAAAGTAGAGGTGTCTATCAGACACCACCATTAGTAACCCAGGAAGAGTAGAATTAAAAAAAACAAAAAAAAAAATAGTTTATTTGAATACACTCCGTTTTTCACTAAGTTATTAAATTAGAAAGAAATCCTCGAAGTTCCAAGGAAATCCAATGGTGTAATGTCCCACAATGCCCATCAATTCCTATGGAGATTCATTCTAAGAACGTTTCCAGAACAAGGCTCCTTAGGTCACTGTTGGTCAGTGATAGGTACAAGAAGGAGACATTTTGGGCTGCCACCAACCGGCAGTGAACCATGGAGCCAAGTTCTTAGAACAAAGATCTATAGGAATCGATGGGCATTGTGGGATATTACATCATTGGATTATGTTGGAATGTTAGAACTGCAAGGATTTCTTTTTAATTGGTGAATGAGGGATAGTGTAGGGCAGTCTTTATTCAAATAGATGTGCGTGTGAGTGCGTTTTAACTTTACACTTAATGGGTTAGTAAAGGAGGTGTTTGATAGATTCTCCACATTAATAACTCCAGGGCTTGATGTCTGTTGTCAATTCACAGCTGACATCAACCCCAAAAATATTACCCTGATTGCCACCGCACCAGGGAAAATCGGGAAGAGCCGGGTAAAGCACCAGAATTGTTTCCTGTAATGGATGTGCCACTTCTGGGGCGGATACTGGTATTTTTTAAATAAATATTAAAAAAAAAAAAAAAAAAAAAAAAAGAAGAAGAAGAAAAACTGCGTTGGGATGCCCTCTATTTTTGATAACCAGGTAAGATAAAGCTGATGGCCGAGAGCTGCAAACATCAGCGGTCTGTTTTACCTGTGCGGATTATCATAAATAAGGAAAACTCCACGTCATTTAATTCCCTCTCCATATTTATTTGCAGGGCAATTGTTCTGCCCTTACCCCCTTTTTGTAGCCCTCTAGCCATTTCTACAACCATTTTACAGCACCAAAATTCAGGTCCCCACTTTTTAAATTATTTAAATATAATAAAAATTAAAAAAAAAATCGCCTTGGTATCACCTCAATTTTTGATAACCAACCAAGGTAAAGCAGACAGCTGAAGGGTTGAAACTTGTCTGCTTTACCTGTACTGATAATAAAAATAGGTGGGAGTCCAGTTTTTTTATTTCCGATTCAGATTTGTTTGCAGGTCAATCGCCCAAATTTTGCTTCCTTTTTCAGCCCTTTAGCCCTTACTATGAGTATTTTAAAGCACCAAAGTTGGGGTCCCCATTGATTTGTTTGGGATTTGGGGTCAAGTCTTGCTGCTGATCTGAAATTTTTAAGTAAAGTACGGCTGAACCATAACTCCCATGGGTCCACTTACCCCTATTAAATGACTAAGAAAAGAAAAGGATGAAAATTAAATGATAAATTGGGGTTTTGGTATGTTAAAGCTGCTATGGCAAATCCTAGAGTAAGCATTACTGCAGCATTAAGGGAATCAGAATAGAAAATAAACCACACAATGGTAAAATATAAAAATTTTCTTTGTAAAATCTAAAGGACCATATAAGAAAAAATAAAAAATGGAAATACCCATTTAAAGTCTGAATAATTATATAATAATATTATATTATTATTATTATTATTATTATTAAATAAATAAATACAATGCTCCATACCCTGCTGGACACTCTGGATGTTTAATTTCTTCGCAATCATCATCTACCCAACGGGTTCCACCTAAAAAAAAAATAAAATAAAATATGTAAAAATAAATAAATAAATAAATAAATAAATAATTAGGCCAATATGGCCTAATACACAATACACAAAGTTCCTATGAAGCAGTAGACTCTTTACATGTACACTGCTTGCATACAGCAAAGTATTATGGAGGTATCCTACCCTAGGAGCAATATACCGTTCTTACACAGCAGTCAACGATAGACAGATTTATCTATCCCTATACACCACAATTTGCCTTTTCTTGGACTTTGGACTGTATGTAACATAGTAATACCCTTGATATGCTTCAGTAAGAAATTAAACTACAAGGTCTATAGACTTCTAAAGGTGCTTTTTTTCTGTACAATTTTCTGACCCTGTGTCAATGAGGCTTGGGGCTTAAAGGGAATCTATCAAAGTGTGCATGCGCAGGAGCGCAATGGCGGCCTCTGCGCGGATGATGCAGGACGTGTCATCCACACAGAGCTGGGCAGGAGGACAGCAACTGCACAAGATTGAGGAGATGCCGGACCGGAGGGCAGCAACACCCATCAGACCGGACCGCCCCGAGTATAATAAATGCATTTTTTTTACATTCTACAGAGCAGCCTGGGCTCTTATGTGACACCCTGGCAAAACCAGGTGGTCACAGATAGGCCCCCACATAACACCTTCCCTCACTTAGGAAACACACAGCCGACCTGAAACCCTAGTCGCCCCCCTTAGGGAAAGATAGACACACCAGTGGGCTTGACCAGGTGGTTGGACACGCCCACCCAGGGCTCTAGACAGCCGAGGGCGGGAAAACAAGCAGTTCTAGTCAGATTAAGTTTGGAGTTCAAGTTGAGAGGAGTGTGGGCTGGAGCTAGGTGTAGCTCCAGCAGAGGAGGTTCAAGTTGAACGGTGCCAGGGTAGGAGCCCTGGTGCCTTTGGCTAGGTGGGAGACGGTGGTCCCCGTCAGCAGAAGACGAGAAGACGGCTCAACAGAACTGAGGTGGACCAGGACAGGGTTGTAGCCTGCCGGTACGGACACGGGGAATCGACCCGGAAACCGGAGCACAAATGGGGGTACTCGGACCCTGAAGCCAGGACCGAAACCAGCGGCCTGTTTAATTAACCAATTGAGTCCAGGACTAGAGGTCCTGTCCCACCCAAAGTCCCTCATAGAAGACAACAGCCCACCGATAGGGATAAGAGGTCACCGCCAGGGCCCATAGATCCCACGGGCCAGTGTCTGCGGGCATGGCTCCTTAGGCCACATCCAGCTGGGAGCAGACTCCTGAGTTCCAGACTAGGCAGTCCACCATACACAAAGTCAGTGCAGAGGAAAAGGACAGAGATCACCAGCCTGAGTGGGGGACCCTGAATGCAACCGGCCGCGGCGGCCGGCCACCAGCACCTTGGTTTACCACAGACTCGTGTGGTTTATTTACAGTGAGTAACCAAAACGTTCTCCTGTTGCTGTTATACCCTGCGCAAAGACACTGGGCCCCAGTGCAACCATCCCTACCCATGGAGGGGTTAACATCCAGCTGCCCCTACATCTCCCCTGGTTACCTCATAACAGCAGCGGTGGTGTCCCACCTCACCACACACCGTGGGTGGCGTCACAAACTTAATACGGCCTAGCCCGTACATCTACTTTTTCATTCCCTTTCCGTTCCCTTTTCATTCGGCGTGTCCACGAGACCTCCGGGTCCGGAGACCCTCGAGCCACCCCCCTTAGGAGGTCCGGATCAGAGCAGCGGCGGCTGCTGGCACGGGGCATCACACTTATATACAGCATTTTAGAATACTGTATGTAACAGGGGTCACTGTTGGTGGCCACAGCTCTTAAGGAAAAGGCTCCTGCCATCCACCACCCCTCATAACCGAAAACCTCTCTTACTCCCACCGCCGAAATAAAGCACACCACAACTACTCTTTAGTGGACGCGGTTGGCCACAGCTTTATTTAACTTTCTTACTCGTTGCTTTATATTTAAATTCCAACTTTAAGCTTAGACCAAAACAGTTTGCCCCTCCTGACCCCTGGAGGGCACGTCCGTCCTCGGCACCAGTTTGAATCACCGCTAGCTGTGACTTGTACAACATACAAACTGAAAACCATAACAATAAACATAAGGAGCACAAAAAGGGGGAGGGTGGGAGAGCAGCTGCCATACAGCCGATGCCGGAAAGAGGCCATAGGTCAGCGGGGCCCACCCTGTAAACCCCAGGGGTGAACCATTCTGCTATAGGGGACTAATAAGCTGGGATCGTACAATACGGAAGAGGTGGGCACCACACTCCATTTTGCATATCCCCATGGGAGAACTTGCCCCAAGCACCCCTGCAGGGATAATTGCACTGAACCTATTAACCATTCGCACACCCCCTCTAGGCCTATGGGAGGGAAACAAAAGGCTACCTAAACACGCCGCCTGGGCCAGTAGTCAGGGCCCCACTTGCCTAAGTGGATCGTGGCCCTACAATCTTGGTTACAGATTCCCTTTAACCCCTTCACGACCATGGACGGATATATCCGTCATGGAGCGTGTCCCATTAAGCCCCACCCCCTGCCGCGGGCAGGCGGCGGCGGTCGGCAAACATATCAGCTGTTTTCAACAGCTGACGTGTGCCTGCTAGCCGCGGGTGGAATTGCTTCCACCCGCGGCCATTAACCCCTTAAATCTTGCTGCCAAAGTCTGGCAGCAAGATCTAAATGCGCGCGGCCATGTTTTTTACTTACCGCCGCCCCCACCGGAAGTCACGTGCGTGATCACGTGACTATCGGTGGTTGCCATCGTAGCACAGGGTCATGTGATGACGCCTGCAGCTACGAAGTTTCACTTTCATTTTTCCTCGGCCGGGAGCAGAGGGAAAAAGAAAGTGACTATTTCTGCTGTTTACAGCTGTATAGCTGTGATCAGAAGACAGCGATCGGATTGCTGATCGCTATAGCCCCCTAGGGGGACTAGTAAAATAAAAAAAAAAAAATAAGAAAAAAAAAAGCAAAAAACCTAAACGTTCAAATCCCCCCACTTTCCCCCCATTTAAAATTAAAGGGTTAAAAAATAAATAAATATACACATATTTGGTATCGCCGCGTTCAGAAATGCCCGATCTATAAAAATATAAAATCAATTAATCTGATTGGTAAATGGCGTAGCGGCAAAAAAATTCCAAACGCCAAAATTACGTTGTTTGGTCGCCGCAAGTTTTACGCAAAATGCAATAACAGGCGATCAAAACGTAGCATCTGGGCAAAAATAGTACCATTAGAAACGTCAGCTCGAGACACAAAAAATAAGCCATCACTGAGCCATAGATCCGAAAAAATAAGAACGCTACGTGTTTCGGAAAATGGCGCAAAACGTGCGCCACTTTAATTGGACAAGCTTGTGAATTTTTTTTAACCCCTTAGATACAAGTAAACCTATACATGTTTGGTGTCTACAAACTCGCACCGACCTCAGGCATCATGCCCACACATCAGTTTTACCATATAGTGAACACCGTGAATAAAGCATCCCAAAAACTATTGTGCCATCACACTTTTTTTGCAATTTTTCCGCATTTGGAATTTTTTCGCTGTTTTCCAGTACACCATATGGTAAAACTTATGGTTTCATTTAAAAGTACAACTTGTCCGTCAAAAAACAAGCCCTCATATGGCAAGATTGACGGGAAAATAAAAAAAAGTTACGGCTCTCGGAAGAAGGGGAGCAAAAAACAAAAACGCAAAAACGGAAAGTGCCCCGGGGCTGAAGGGGTTAAGCTTAAACATATAGAGACGTAAAACCAAGTGCTCATTGTTGACCACAAAGACAAAAACAATGTTAACTTAAGAAAATACAAATCTAAATAAGTAATAAAGAATAGATAAAAAAAAATAAAAAGTCACCATTAATACCATTTTTATTCCAGAAAACAGATGCAAATACAATGAAATTTGAGCTCAAATATTGAAATAAAAAATAAATAAAAAAAGTGCTCACCTTTACACATTATCTGATAGTCTGTACAGCAGTCTCCTTTGGCCAGGCAGTCATCCGAGCAATAACACGCACTGTCATCATTTCGGGCCTCACCACATCTATCCTTACAGCTCCAGCCACGTCCTACCATAACGAAAAGAAAAAATTGAGTGAACTGAATCCAAAACAACCATAAATTTGCTTGCAAAGTGTTGCACAGACCCGGGCCATAAAACTTTAGAGGGAATCTGTCAGCAGGATTTCACACCAAAAATATTTTATGAGAATGTAGCTTTGTAAAAGACAAGTCAAGCAACATCTTTCCATACTGAGAAAATCAGCATCTCAGTTGATATGCAAATATGGTATAGATCTAAAGCCTTCGTCACTCCAGCACTATTCCCCGCCCAACTCTGCTTCAGCCTGCTTTACTGAATTTACACAGCATAGAGGCTGTCAGTCCGGCAGGAGGAGGCCGTCGCACTGGGCAAGGACTAGAACTGTAGTGACAAAGGCTTTAGATCTACACCTACACTTTTACTGAGAAAACAGCATTTCAATTGATATTCAAATGAGGGTGTAGAGCAAAAGCCTCCGTCACTCCAGCTCTATTCCCAGCCTCCTCCTGCATGACAGCCTCCATGGTGTGTAAGGTAAAAGGAGCAGTCAGTCAAAGAGGCTGAAGCAGCATAGGGTGAGGAATAGAGCTGGAGTGACATAGGCTTTAGATATACACCCTTATTTGCATATAAATTGAAATGCTGATTTCTCAGTAATGGAGGTATGGACCGACTAGGTGAAGGTGCTGCTGAACTTGTCTTTGAAAGAGCTACCAAAAGCCTATAAAAAAAATAAGAAAAAAAAAGTGAGGGAGATGCACAGGCAAAATATATGAAGGTGCGACATCAAAATTAAATATAAGACCAGAGAAAACACCTCACCATAACGATAAGCCCACCTGTATATAAATAGAATACATTTTAAATGAAGCCAAAAACAATACATCGTAAAGTCAATTAAAACAAAATATTCACAACACCGACAGCAATATACAAGAATATAACTACTACAATGCTGCTCCTATGTACAAGAAGTATATAATTATTATAATACTGCCCCTATGTATAAGAATATAATTACTATAATACTGCCTCTATGTACAAGAATATAACTACTATAATACTGCCCCCTATGTATAAAGAATATAGCTACTATAATACTGCTCCTATGTACAAGAATATAACTATAATACTGCTCCTATGTACAAGAATATAACTACTATAATACTGCCACTATGTACAATAATATAACTACCATAATACTGCTCCCTATGTACAATAATATAACTACTATAATACTGCCCCTATGTACAAAAATATAACTACCATAATACTGCTCCCTATGTACAATAATATAACTACTATAATACTGCCCCTATGTACAAGAATATAACTACTATAATACTGCCACTATGTACAAAAATATAACTACCATAATACTGCTCCCTATGTACAATAATATAACTACTATAATACTGCCCCTATGTACAAGAATATAACTACTATAATACTGCTCCTATGTACAAGAATATAACTACTATAATACTGCCCCCTATGTACAAGAATATAACTACTATAATACTGCCCCAGGTACAAAAATATAAACTATAATACTCTTTCATCCAGCATCCAAGTCCCCTATGGTTAGAACATTTGAAAATAAATGCAGTAAAGAAAAAAAAAAAAAGCAATAGAAGAGAAGTGTGTGTGTGTACCAAGCCAACCAACCCTTCATTTCATACACACCTTCAGCCATAGCTGAAAAATAAGCATGAACTACATCAAGTAGTCTCCAAACTATAGTGGAGAGCATGCACAGGACTCGGGAGGCAGCGAGTATCAATACCGGATTGTGCCACAGCAGCTCGGCTACAGGGAGCATAAGTGGCTAATCCTCACGTAAGTTTAGCGAGGTCTATCCTAACAGATCTCCTTATGTCCTATTAGCCCGTTACACATGCTCATACAAAATGAATACTGTTTGATTTAGGAACATGTTAGCACCGTGCCCCGTCTCCCCGTTAAAACGTCATAAAAAGTGACATTCATCGAGACCAACGTGTATTTATTAAGTGGTTTCTTTAATTAGAGAGAGTGGTGAACCAGACCAGATTAAATACAACCACCTCCCACATTCAGAATCTCAAAACCACACTTATACTTGGCTTACTTTAACCTCTTCTGCCCTGTAAATCTTTCCATGAGGTTATTCTGAGCAAAAAGGAACACACAAAAAAATAAAAATGGAAAAAAAAAATGTAATTAAGGATTGAATGCTGAAGAGGTAAGGTCTCATGAGAACATCCAAAGCCAATTTCATATCCAACACCTCCCGAGCACCTCCCCAGCATCGGTATTTCTGTTGAAGACAGTGGCAAAGCAACAGCCCTACCAAAGTTTAGATAAAAAATAAAAAAAAAGTTAAAAAAAGTGAACGTCATCAAGAACAAAAACTAGGGCTCAACGGCAGTGTATTTAGTATGATTAAATATGGATCACACAGGCTGAAATTGGATCTAATCGTGCCCCGTTGATCATCAACTCAACCAAGATCCAATCGTGCCCTGTTGACCATAAACTCAACCAAGATCCAATAGTGCCCTGTTGACCATAAACTCAACCAAGATCCAATAGTGCCCTGTTGACCATAAACTCAACCAAGATCCAATAGTGCCCTGTTGACCATAAACTCAACCAAGATCCAATAGTGCCCTGTTGACCATAAACTCAACCAAGAGCCAATAGTGACCTGTTGACCATAAACTCAACCATAGCAATGAAAATAGAAATGTAACCACAGAAAATTATATTATATATTTTTTATTATACGAGAACAACCCACATAGTGGGGATATAAAGCAGAAAGTACCAAAGAAGTTAGATGTTAAAAAAAAAAAAAAAAAAAAAAAAAAAAAAGTTGTGCCATTTCTCACTAACCTCAGTGGGTGACATGAGTGACGTAGGTTTGGTTGCCAGTGCTTAAGTCATGTCAAATATATTATACCTCCTATCCCAGTAAGTGTACACCTTTAAAACATATAATGCCCCCTCTATAAAGAAAAGGCCACCCACAGGAAACAAATGAAAAAAATCCTAGTTTATGCTCCATTGACCTCAAATGTCTTCTGCTCAGCAGATTGGGCTAGCACAGGTAGCGCAATGCAGTGACGACATTGGGCCACCGGGTCACGGCCTAAGCCAATGGCCCCAACCTTTCTCAAGAAAAGCCACATTCAGGTCTGAAAGAGTGTTACGAGCCACATTCAGCTCTGAGAGGGTCACAAGCCACATCCAGCTCCCGCCCCTCACAGCAGTGACACCCAGAGCCCCTATTACTAGTATAATGATAGCCAAAACTTTTACATAGAAATCACAACACCGAGGCAATATACCAAGATCCAGGGATTCCTACATTTATTCAGATATGCTCTTTTATGTGCAGCTACTTACGAATGTCACCATCTTGTGACCTGCTATTGATAGCTATTTACAAGACCTGGTGCAAATAAACCTAACTGGCAGACAGCCATGAGCCACAGATGAAAGGAGCGCAATCCACATGTGGCTCTTGACTCACAGGTTGAAGACCCCTGGCCTGTACCATCTTGTACCCCAAAGACCCAACACTGGTTGGGCAGGCAATAATTTCCTGCTGTTCTGCAAGATTCAAATGTATCACCAACACCATGAGTGTCTAAAAGGGGTTTTGGGATACCTCACCAGAAGTCTGGGGCATGTGCACCCGGATTCACGACTTTAAGCAGCACAAAATTTCAAGGTTAATAAAAAAAAAAAAAACCCAAACAATTAGTACTTCGAAAATTTAGAACCCTCAGAATTTTCCACCCAAAGCAACCACTTCTGTTCCTCTAACCCCAAGACACACCTATGGGAGCCAAGAACATCTAAAACCAAATCAACCGCTAAGGGAAAAGTGAAACAGACTTCGGTTTTAGACTGCAAATCTAGTGCCCCCAATGGAATTATGTAGTTTTTTTTCTGAAATATATTATTTTTTGGGGATAACTTCACCTTATGTAAAAGGGTTTACCTTCAGGTCCTACAAAAGAAAAAATCTCAACGATAACACACCTATTGGACCCTCACAGAATTAATACTTCCGCATACGTACAAAATCTTTTCAATTGAGACCAAAAAAAAAAAAAAAAAGTATTAAAATTAGCCCATATAACGTTTAATGACTGATTTCGAACACTGTACCCGTCTTCAGGCAGAGCTGGTCAAAGTCCTGGCAGCAACTGTTGTAACTCTTACAGAGGTTGTCGCAACGGCAGGCGGGAGGATCAGCTTCTTGAAGCTCGAAACATCGGTCCTTACAGGAACCAGAAGTGCTGTCCCAAGGAGGGTCATTGAGAACTGTATAAAAATAAAAGAAAAGGATAAGCAAAAAAAAAAAAATAAAATAAAAATTTAAATGTAAAACACATATGCAGTGCCTAGAAATAGTATCCACCACCACCACCCCACACAAACATTTTCAAGATTAAAAAGAAAATATTCTTGACAGTAAGCGGATCACAGTGGGACCACCGTAGAATCACTAGGCCCACCAGCCTTCAGCTGTGATTTTTGAGGAAGGCCAAGTGTTGAATTTCCTTGCAGTGCCATCTCAAGAGAAGTTAGGTATTAGGCTATGTGCGCACGTTGCGTCGGAGTACCTGCAGTTTATTCTGCACGTTTTCCTTCCCTTGGTTTTTGACCAAATGGCTTTTGGCCATTTTTCAGCGCTAAAAACGCATGCGTTTTTACCGCGTTTTTAGTGCGTTTTCAGCGCTTTTTACCTGCGTTTCTGCAGATGCGTTTTGTAGATCAAGACACTGAGAAATAAAGTTGGAATAGTCAAAAAGAATGAAAAAAAGAGAAAAAAAAAGTATAAAATTAACTTTTAATAAAACTATATGAAAAATTATCAATTTTAATGAAATAATAGCGGTTATGCACATTTTAACTGGAAAATAGGTAAAGTTTATTATTTTTTAGAATTTAAATTTTCGGTTATTGTGTGTGTGTGTAAAGGAACATTAGAACCCTTTAATTTATGGCCAGAAAAGCATGCGTTTTTGGAGCCAAAAACACAGTGGAAAAGCAGGTAAAAAGCATGAAAAACGCAGGAATTGTGCTTTTGGTTGCATTTTGCATTGACTCCAATGTTAAGGAAACGCTGCAGAAATGGCAAAAACAACTGACATGCTGCTTCTTTTTCAGCATGGTTTTTGACCACAAATATGCAAATTAAACGCTGCTGAAAAAAAAGCAAAGTGCAGACAGGATTTCTGCTTTTCCCATAGACTTTGCTGGAAAACAAAAACGCATGCGTTTCAGCGCAAAAACGCTGCCGCTAAAAACGCTGCAGAAACGCGGGAAAAAACGCAACGTGCGAACATAGCCTAACACAGTGCTTGTTCAAAACAAAATGTTTTCTATATAATGAAGTACAGAACAGGCACTTCAGAGCAATAACTATCTAAATACTTCTGGTATTCGTTGATTAGTCCTGCACATTGGTTTGGAGAAATTTTAGCCCCATCCTCTCTATAAAACAGCTTCACCTCTTATGTTGGTGAGTTTTCTTCCATGAACCTACGTACGTTTCAATATCTTTAAAATCTTCGTCAGGGAAGAGGCATCTCACGATTCTCTGACGAAGATTTTAAAGATATTGAAACATACGTAGGCTCTTGACTCTTCTGAGGCCCTCCTCGGACGGGGCCCCCCTATTACATCTGCTTGTACTGGTGAGAAGCCCCATTCAGGCTCCTCCATTCTTGTACCTTTTTCATATATAGCTTTTCCTGGGACTGCTGGTAACTATACAACCCTATAAGCATTTTTAGCTTTGGTTTGTTGGTCTGTTGTATCCCTACCTTCAATATGGAATTTAATGTTATTATACAGACACCTAACCTTGCATTTGGAGTCTGTGTGAATTCATGGACCCTATTAGCATACATTTAAGTTTTTGTTCCAACATGTCCCAATATGGATCTCTTCTGACCTCATGGGGGAAGGGGGGGCCGCTCTTCACCCTTTTAACATGTTTTTATGACATTTGGATGTTCACCTCTATGTCTTGATTTATGAATAAAATTTGTATTCTTTTGCACTAAAAAAAAAAAAAAAAAAAAACTCATGTTCTCTTCTTCTTGATATGACACGGAGTTTGTGCCTTATGTCGGGATTCAGTCGAAACAAAACCCACCTTCTTCTCTGTATGGTATTGTGGAGCATTTTCCCCCTGCTAAAAAAAAGCAGGCCCAGACCATCGTGCTGCCACCACCATGTTTGACAGTGGGGATGGTGTGTTCAGGGTGATTAGCTGTGTTGCTTTTACGCCAAAATATATAATTTGGCATTGTGCCCAAAAAGTTCGATTTTGGTTTCATCTGACCAGAGAACCTTCTTCCACATGTTTGGTGTCTCCCAGGTGGCTTGTGGCAAACTTTAAACAACACTTTTTATGGATATCTTTCTTCTTGCCACTCTTCCATAAAGGCCAGATTTGTGCAGTGTACGACTGATTGTTGTCCTATGGCCAGACTCTCCCACCTCAGCTGTAGATCTCTGCAGTTCATCCCGAGTGATCATGGGCCTCTTGGCTGCATCTCTGATCAGTCTTCTCCTTGTTTGAGATGAAAGTTTGGATGGACGGCCGGGTCTTGGTAGATTTGCAGTGGTATGATTCTCCTTCCATTTCAATATGATCGCTTGCACAGTGCTCCTTGGGATGTTTAAAGTTTTGGAAATCTTTTTGTAACCAAATCTGGCATTAAAACTTCTCCACAACAGTATCATGGACCTGCCTATTGTGTTCCTTGGTCTTCATGATGCTCTCTGTGCTTTAAACAGAACACTGAGACTATCACAGAGCAGGTGCATTTATACGGAGACTTGATTACACACAAGGGCTTATATTTATCATCAGTCATTTAGGACAACATTGGATCAGAGATCCTCAATGAACTTCTGGAGTGAGTTTGCTGCACTGAAAGTAAGGCTAGGTTCACATTTCCGTTGTTTATGATCAATCACAATCTGCCGCTCTGATAAACAACGCAATCCGTTTGTGGATTACGTTGTTTCCCATAGACTTGTATGAGCGGCTGATTGTGACTGATGCCCTTGCGTTGCATCCGCCGCCCGACTGATCAGTCGTGGAACGACTGACCGTCGGGCGGCAGGAACGCAGCATGTAACGTTTTTTGAGCAGTGGAATCCTTATGTTGTTTTCACTGCGCTTGCTCAAATCTTGTGTTTAATCATTCAAATGAATGTCTCTCTCTCGGCGGCTGAACGATCAGCTGATCTCCCGGCGGCCGGCTTTTGAGAGCGATCAGCTGATCGTTCTTTCGCTCTCGATTACAGCGGAATCCGCTTTATCATGACAATGAATTCCAATTCTTGTCACTCGTTGTACAACGCATCAGTCACAAGCATCAAGCAATGCATGTGACTGATGCAAAACAACGGAAATGTGAACCTAGCCTAAAGGGGCTGAATAGTATTACATGCCCCACCTTTCAGTTATTTATTTTTTAAAAAAAGTTTGAAATAAGCAATACATTTCATTCAACTTCACAATTGTGTCCACTTCTTGTTGATTCTTCACCAGAACATTAACATTTTTATCTTTTTGTTTGAAGCCTGAAATGTGGGAAAAGGTTGAAAAATTCAAGGGGGCCGAATACTTTTGTCAAAGTAGCTAAGGGGTGAACACAGAAGAAAGAAAAAGACCTAAAAATTAACTTTTAATAGGGGTGTTTAAAAAATGACAAAGCGTCATTACATAAAAACATGTCATAAAAGCAAAAGACACAGAGTCCACAATAGCCACCAAGCTCAAATGGGCTAGGGACAGGTGTCAGGCACGTAAGACAAAGAACGTCCCAAATATATAAACCCAAGTTACTAGGATATTATATCACGCACCACCCACATAAGGAACCGCCTTTTTGTCAGGTGATCGGGTTCAGGATCCCACCTTCCTCACAATAATGTGGGTCCCCCCAAACGAGAACGATCTTACCGCAATTCAGAAGATGGGCATCAGCAGATCACAGACTAAAGGCCCTGTCACACACAGAGATAAATCTGCCACAGATCTGTGGTTGCAGTGAAATTGTGGACAATCAGTGCCAGGTTTGTGGCTGTGTACAAATGGAACCATATGTCCATGATTTCACTGCAACCACAGATCTGCCAAAGATTTATCTGTGTGTGTGACGGGGCCTTAAGGCTCAAGTACATTGGTCACCATCCAGTAGTTTTAAATACCAAGTCACGTGGTGTTACCGCTAAATACATATGGCAGAGAGAACTCATCCTCCCAACGCTTTTCGTATTATATACTCTTCAAGGGAGTTTCTTCAATGATGCTCTGCATATAGTCATTCCTTAGACGAGCATTATAATATTTGCCCCAATGCACAAGCACGTCCTTCATACCCGGACTCAAACAACTGGTTGGTGACCAATGTACTTGAGCCTTAGGGGCACTTTGCACACTACGACATCGCAGCTGCGATGTCGGTGGGGTCAAATTGAAAGTGATGCACATCCGGCATCGCAGGCGACATCATAGTGTGTAAAGCCTAGATGATACGATTAATGAGCGAAAAAGCGTCGTAATCGTATCATCGGTATAGCATCGGCGTAATCCATAATTACGCTGACGCGATGGTCCGATGTTGTTCCTCGCTCCTGCGGTAGCACACATCGCTGTGTGTGAAGCCGCAGGAGCGAGGAACATCGTCACCGCAGCTCCCATAGGATATCCGGAAGGAAGGAGGTGGGCGGGATGTTTACATCCCGCTCATCTCCGCCCCTCCGCTCCTATTGGCCACCTGCCGTGTGACGTCGCAGTGACGCCACACGACCCGCCCCCTTAATAAGGAGGCGGGTCGCCGGCCAGAGTGACGTCGCAGGACAGGTGAGTCCATGTGAAGCTGCCGTAGCGATAATGTTCGCTACGGCAGCTATCACAAGGATATCGCAGCTGCGACGGGGGCGGGGACTATCTCGCTCGGCATCGCAGCATCGGCTTGCGATGTCGCAGCGTGCAAAGTACCCCTTAGTCTGTGATCTGCTGATGCCCATCTTCTGAATTGCGGTAAGACCGTTCTCGTTTGTGGGGACCCACATTATTGTGAGGAAGGTGGGATCCTTTTCCTATTATAAAGGGTCTTATACCGCTATCAGGAGTCCCACTGTTTTGAACCCGATCACCTGACAAAAAGGCGGTTCCTTATGTGGGTGGTGCAGGATATAATATCCTGGTAACTTGGGTTTGGATATTTGGGACGTTCGTCTTACGTGCCTGACACCTGTCCCTAGCCCATTTGAGCTTGGTGGCTATTGTGGACTGTGTGTCTTTTGCTTTTATGACATGTTTTTATGTAATGACGCTGTGTCATTTTTTAAACACACCTATTAAAAGTTAATTTCTAGGTCTTTTTCTTTCTAAGGATTGTGTTCACCCCTTAGCTACTTTTGACAATTACTGCTACCAGGGGTGATTTTGGTGGTAATTTTTGCTAATAATCTATCGGCCGAATACTTTTGCAAGGCACTGTACATGTGCAGAGGTAGTACTTACTCCCTCCAAATAAAACTTTCTGGGATTCATTCTATGGTGCTGGTGAGAATTAACCCCTTTCCGACTAAGGGCGTACGGGTATGTCCTTAGTTGCCTATCTCCTGTTACCAAAGGCTCCAGCAGCAAACTCAAAGTAATCCCTGCACATCTCTGCTGATCTGATAACTTGTTAACCCCTTTTGATTGCGCTGTCAAATACTGACAGCGATTTAAATGGCTGCGGTGGGTATCCCCACCGCTACTGGTGGCCCTGTGATCGGGGTGCCTTGGTGTTGCCATGGTAGTGCGGTGTCCGCTGATGACACCTTACGCTACCATAGCTCACATTGCCAAACCTTGATTCTTTTCTTTTTCAGCCATTCCGATGTAAATTTGCTGAAGTATTTAGGATTATTATCCCATTGCATGGCTCAGTTTCGGGCCAAGCTTTAGCTTCTTGATAGAAAGTCGTGTATTTTTGAATACTAATTATACAGAGGAGGAGTTCATGGTTGACTGAATGGTGCTCAGGTCCTTCAGCTACAAAACAAGGCCAAATCATCATACCTCCTCTACCATTCTTCACAGTTGGTTCGAGGTGTTTGTGCCAATAGGCTATGTTTGGTTTTAGCCAAAAATGGCAAAAGACATTATGGCCAATTATCTACACCTTGGTCTTGTCTGTCCAAAGGACATTGTTTTAGATATCTTGTAGTTTGTTGAGATGCAAGTATGCAATCTTTAGCCTTGCTAAGAAGATACTGTCTCCTTACACCACTTCCAAACAAGTCATACTTGTTCAGTCCATTTCTAATTGTTGATATAGAATAGTTCTGGCACGTCAAAAAGATCAAATAGAGAAAAAAAGGCTCTTAGGATGCTTAAATGGTTTTATTTGTGCATAAGTCCAAAAGATATTTCATCCAGAAGATATTTCATCCAACGTTTCGACCATTTAATTAGTGGTCTTGAACGGTTCTTCCCTGGGGCCCATAGCCTATATCACTACAACAAGATCTGTGTCACCACACCTGGCTTGTTAGCATCTCCCAGTCCTTCACTTTATTCAGGGTCTCTTATAGAACCCCATAGGGATTTTTATCCCATCATCCAGCTCATCTATATTTATGCTTGTATGACATTAAGTACTCATGTTATCCTGAGGCAATTAAGATTCTCTCAGTGAGGGTATCAAGATATTCCTTCTTTTACTCTCATCATTGATTACTCACAGTATTCCAGCAACCGAATAATTCCCTGTGCAGAAATAACTACACTTTCCATTAATTCCCCAAAGCATTTGTGTCGCCCTGGGCAAGCCAGGGGTCACAGGTCACAACACCACCACACCCCACACTCCAGGTAGGCACATCTGCTAACCAGAAATCCTTGTTGCCTTCCTCCAGGAGTCTGTTGATGCACACCAGGGGGTGGGCCAGGCGGTTGGCTCCGCCCACCAAGGAGCTCACAACTCTGGAGGCGGGAAAACCAGGCAGTTAGCCCCGGGCAGGGGAAGAGTGAAGTCCAGTGAAGGGCTAGAGTAAACAACCAAGAAGTGAAAGTGGAGGAAAGAAAAGGAGTAAAGGAGGAAAGCAAGAAGTGGTGACAGAGCAGAGAGTGTGCAACGCCTGAGAGCCCAGCTTTGTGTAGGGCTAGAACAGCAAGGTCAGCGACGGCGGTGACTGTCCAAAGGGGGACCGTTTGGAAGTTCCTGGAAGGACCCCGTTGGCTGTGTGCCCGGTGGTCTGGAGCAGTGTTCTGAAGGACAGTCAGCACCAGGGCAGGGGCCTCTCGGACCCCGGCAAGGCTAGGAGTCGCCAAATTTGCCGAATCCGTCAGTGAAGGGGACGTAGATCCCCCAGCAACCAAGTCCCGATTGACGGCAACAGCCCGACCATTACAGGGGAGACACCGCCACCGCCAGGGCACCAGTTTCCCCAGGGCCAGCGCCTGCGGGCAAAGTGTCGAGCTCCTCCGGCCCAGATTGCAGTCGGGGAGCGGGTAACCGGAGGGAATCCACCGCTACCATCAGTCAACATAGGTGCAAGGAAGAGAGACATCACCGTCACCTACCGGGAGTGCAGGTGCAGCCGTCTGTGGGACCGTCCTACCAGCCGTTTGGTTTACCGTACAAACTGTGTCCAAGTCTCAGGCTGAGTGAGTACCACAGTGCCGCAAGGCACAGCGCTGCCCCCGCGTCCCTGCGCCCTCCAGGCCCTACACTTTACATCTCTTCACCGGGCCCCGGGATCACCAACCCCTACCCACGGAGGGGCAACACAACACCTGGCTGCTCCCCATCACCATCCCCGGGATCCCCGCATTGAGCAGCGGTGGTGCTACACATCACCACAACCGTGGGTGGCGTCACGGACATTATCCCAACACCCCAAACAACCCCCCTTTCACTCACGGGCGAGGAGTGCCGCTCGAGAAACCCCGGGATCCGGCCTACGGCTCGAGCCACCACTGAGCAGCTGCCGGACCCGAGCAGAAGGGGTGAGCGCGGTGTGCTGACACCCTCCTCCCCGCCCACGACACATTCACCTTTGACCGTTACATGGTTCTCCAGAACCGTCCATATTCCGTAACATTTTTTGGAAACGATCCTTACCACTTATCTCCTATCTCCCTCAGTGCATAAGGACTGCATTCGTTGTCCACTTTGATCTTGTGGCGTTTCATACATGCAATAGAATACGTACCGCCCAGTTGTTCAGATAGATAATCTTTGTCCTTGATAAAGACCACTAATTAAATGGTCGAAACGTTGGATGAAATATCTTCTGGATGAAATATCTTTTGGACTTATGCACAAATAAAACCATTTAAGCATCCTAAGACCTTTTTTTCTCTATTTGATCTTTTTGGTGTGCCAGAACTATTCTATATCGATTTTGGCTAATTATTCTGAGCACCCACAATATACGCAGTGAGCCAGGAATAAATCGCTTCTATTTCTAATTATTATGCCATGAACTTGAACATTTAATATGCTGACTGAGGCCTTTAGAGTTCAAGCTGTAGCTTTTTTTTTTTTTTGCAGTTTTTCTGAGCATTGCACGATCTGACCTTGGGATGAATTTGCAGCTACATCCACTCCTAGGAAGATTATCAGTTGTCTTGAATGTTTTCCACTTGTGAATCATCTTTCGCACCTTACGGCAGACTTCAAATGGATTGAGAATGGCATTATAAAATTGTTCCCAGATTGATGAGCAGCTGCATTTTTATCTCTGAGATCATTACCAACTTGTTGCCTCCTTGGCATTGCTACAACATACGCTTGCATATTCCGGGCCAACAAACAAAATGAAAAAGGTATACTTAGGTTTTCACATTCTGCTTTGGCCTAGTTTTTGTTAGATAAATACCACTAAATTTATTCACCCGATGTTGGACTTGCCCAATTTTAAAGAGATTCTGTTGCCAGGTTTTCCCCATGTAATATACAAGCACCACCTTTAAGCTATATTACATATCACTCCAACACACCATGTATACATTTTCCATTGCCAAAACCTAATCAGCACAGTCCGGTCAAATTGGGTCTCAGGTTGGACGCTTGGTACCTCCTCTCACCCCGTAACCGTCGTTCCTACTATCATGATGGAAGTAGATGATGTCTCCTACAAAAGCTTCAACCATGTATGTGCAGGTCTGGATTTCAACTACACAGGACTTGAGATTTGTAGAATTTTAGGCAGTATGTTCATTAATATGCAGGGGGCTTATACACAGATTGCTGGAGTGCTATGTAAGAGGGCTTAACGGGTTCGTTGACTAGTGGGACAACCCCATCTCAATCCCCATGTTTGTCCCCTTAAAAATAAAAAAATGTTTATAGTCCCCGCCTGCGCTATTCCAGCGGCGTCAGTACTCGCTCTCTCAGGGCCCACGAGGCTGTTATTAATGTTGGGCCAATGTGTAGAAGTGGGTGCAGAAACATCTGCAGGTAAACATCTCCATCTGCTGTCTGAAAATGTAAAAACAGAAGCAGGAGTCGAAATGTGAATAACCAGGGAGTAAAGACCTCTGTTTCCTGGTGAGAACAGTTTAGACAATGCATCGGGGTCCGGAGAGACATGTGATGCAGTGACAAAATATAAAAGGCCTGGAAAAGGAGGAGTTGGCGCCAGAACCTCAATGGGTAAGGCAAAGAGGTCTGAAGTGAGCTTGTAGCCCCATGGCCCCAGAAGGGTCAGAGAGCAGCCAGATCACCTAAGAGGCTTGAGCACAGCGTAAGATGGGTGACCCTAGCTGAGAGGAGGATCTAATACGTAAGCAGACAGGAAGATCGTTAACCATAGCTGAAAGGAAGATCTGTGACCCATGCCAGGAGAGACCCGAGATCTACACCAGTAGAAGCCCACAACCCGCGCCTAGAGCAGAGCCGTAATTTACGCCAGCAGAAGTACCTGCACACCCAGACCACACCAGTCAAGGTACAGAGCTGGGATGCCCCTTTGTGAGATCTATAGGCCCAGAGTCCATACGAAGACAGTTGAGAGTCGGAGCCCACCCCTCTCTTTTACAGGTCCAGGAGGATGCCTGCGGTGATAGAAGGGAGACGAGTGAGCCGGACCGTCACTTTAAGCACCAATGTACAGTGCAGAGGTTGACCTGGGCTAGAACAGCAGGTAGGGTGGGGGTTGACTGGAGCACAGGAGGTCCAACACTTCCTGATAGACTTTATTGAGAGGACTTTTGGCCTAGTGGGAAAAGGTAACCCCTGCTAGGGCTACTGTGCCTAGAAGGAACCGGCGCAGTAACTTCGCCCAGGGATGGGTTCATTATCCCTGCTAGAGGGACATCAATAATCCCTAAGAGACTTTGCTGTTACTTAGATTACAATGTTAAAACTTATTGTGTGCTCTGTATTGTGTTATTTACATGCCCTTGTATTGTGTATTCACCTTGTTTAATGGATCCCTTATTGCTGAAGTTCCCACCAGATCGCGAGCAATATACAATTCATTGCCTTTTTTCTACCTCGTGTTATCTGCATGTTGCATACGACCCCCTACTTCGTTACACGTGCTTGGCACTGCTCAATACTTGATCCAGCATAGAGGTGTTCAGGTACTCACTGTGTTCAGACGAATATCGCGGGTCCTTCTGTAAGAAGGTGGTCAGCGTAGGAGAACTTCCCCCTAAAGACACCGACCATAATGTTTTATTATATTTAATGTTGGGAATTGTGTAAGTGCTACTGCTGCCCGTAATGCACAGAGCTTCAGAAGTGTTCGGCTGACGCCACTTAGCGCTGAGGCCTGGTAGGACTTTAGTAGAAATTTAATGCAGCTGTGTGTGTGTCGCGGGCGGAGGGGTTGGGAACGCCGCTCGCCTGGGAATCGCTGGTGCTCGGGTCCGGTGCTTCTGCTCCACGGTGGCTCGAGCACGGGGCCGGACCCGGGGGCTCGAGCAGCGCCTCCTCGCCCACGAGTGAAAAAAGGGAGGGAAGTTGGTTGGTGGTGATGGGATGTTGGTTGTGACGCCACGCACGGGGTTGTGGTGATGGTGGGCATCACTGCTGCTGGTGACGGGGGTTCCTGGGAGCGATGGCGGAGAGCAGCTAAGGTATTGGCCCCTCCGTGGGTAGGGGCTCTTGGTCCCGGGGTCCCGGTTGGGGAGTAGTGAGTAGGGGATAGGTGCAGGTGCCGATGCGGGGAGGCAGCGTGGACGCGGGGGCAGCGTTACGGTGCAGCGCGGTGCCGGATGGCACTGGTGTACTCACTCAGGTAGACAAGAACAGAGTCTCTGGTAAACCAAACGGCTGGATGGACGGGGCCCGCAGTCGACTGCTATGTCTTCACTCTCCCCGGACCTGTTGATGGTGGCTGTCGTTCCCTGCACCTATATGTAAGTGTTTGAACCCTATGGATTCCCACGGGTGGTCCGCTCCCCGGCTTGTACGTGTCGGGAGAGCCCGTTTTGCCCGCAGGCGCTGGCCCTTGGATCTCTGGCCGTTGGCGGTGGCTCTTATCCGGACGGGTTGGGCTGTTGCCTTCTGACGGGACTTGGTTGGGAATGAACCCCTGAGGTCCAGACCGCAATCAGAGAATTTGACTGTTACGGCGGCTTCCGAGCCTAGTCGGGGTCTGAGTACCCTGCCTTGGTGCTTGGCTTCAATTCGCTCCCCAGTTCGGTACCGGCGGGCCACCGCCCGACCCCGGTCCTACGGTTCCGCAGACCTCCACCAACTACTGCAGACGGCCACCACCATCTACCGACCTTGCTGAGCCTGGGCTCCGACCCAGACACACACAGTCCTTCCTCTCACTTCCACCTCTCACTTCAACTGACTAACTGAACTGACTACTTTTCCCGCCTCCAGGCCTGTGAACTCCTCGGTGGGTGGGGCCAACCGCCTGGCTCCGCCCCACCTGGTGTGGACATCAGACCCTGGAGGGAGGCAACAAGGGTTTTGTTTGACGGGTGTTCCTGACCAGGGGAGGGTGTGTGTGTGTGTGTGTGTGTGTGTGTGTGTGTGTGTGTGTGTGTGTTAGTGTTATTCTGTGACCCCTGGGGTCCAGGGCGTCACATGTGTATTTCATGTAACATGTATAAAAGGTGAAATGTTCTAGTATAGTAAAGTATGATAAAGGTTAGGACAAAAGAAGGTTATATAGAAGAAGGGCAAAAGTGACAGTAAATAGATGCTGCTGGTTAGGATGCAGAAGCTGGGTATCTCAGCTGCATCCCACAGAACGTACACCAGGGGTTAAGGGAAAGGTTTATCCCCTGAAAAGGAGTCTAGAGGGATAAATCCCTGGGACAGGAAGAGAAGCTAGGGAGAAGATGGCTGATTGAGGAAGGAGGAGTGAGATGCGCCAGGGTTGGATCAGACCTCCTAAAGGCAGGTTTCCATTGTCGGCGGGCTGCTGGGTAAATATAGGGCAATACGGGACTCTAAGAAAAGGCAGAGTGCAGAGCTGGGACCCTAGGAAACATGGGCAGGGGTTCGCCAGTCTACTGAATAGGAAGCGCAGCTAATAGAGGCAATACCGTACAGGTGAAAGAAGAGTAGACAAAGTTTAAGAGGAAAAGGGAAAGTTTGCTTTCATCATGACATGTATGAGAGAAAAGCCGATGACGTTTCAGAATAGTGCAGGAGTGCACAAAGGGGGAGAGAGAGGAAGGATTAGAAGATAATGATCGGCTTGAAGTAAAGTTGCACTTAAAAGGAAACCCCGATTTTGTCGTCTTCAATCTTGAGTTGGATCATTCGAGCAGAAGGAACTAGAAAAACCCCTATCCCAAGTAAGTGAACAAATCCCAGACGTTCATGTGCCCTACAATCTGCCTGTAGTAGGGCCAGGAGGCTGCACTTAGACACGACACAGACCACGACTCTCTGCCACCCTGTTACATGCCGATACGTCGTTCGTGAAACAACGAACACAAAGCACAGGCATGCTTAACTGAATGATGAGAGCAGGCACCCCAGTGAGAACCACTTTCAGTCTGAGTGGTTCTCAATGGCCTTCCCCTCCCAGAAATTCTTAGTTTAGCCTGGCTGTATGTTGGCAGAGAGCTGAACTGGCCAATCCTTGACTTCCAATGTACTCATTTACTAGAGTTAAGCCCTTTCAGAGCGTCTGACCTGCTCGACTCAATTAACAAGAACCTGAACGTTTAAGTGTTTGCCCATCACTAGTCAAGGCATATGAGCTGTGCTCCCAATGAGTGTTGACTTAATTGTCCCTGCCTTCAAGTGAATAAGTAATTAAGAGGAAGAGAGAGCTACAGCTGGCCGCTCACTCCTTAGCGATGTTCCATACATCTGAAGGAGGGGAAAGTGCTGATTGGGTATTGGGCTCACGTGATGTAACTGACACCTGGCAAAACCAGGTATTCACAGAAGTAGTCCACCCTCCTTGATTCCAACACAAAAACCCACACCCAGGTACAACACACAGTCATTAAAGCCTAGCCACCCTCTCATGATAATAGGGACACACCAGTGGGCAGAACCAGTTGGATGGGAGCGCCCACCTATGGACCCTGAGGTGTCAGGGGCGGGAACACGACAGAACAGTCAAGTCGAGTACTGACACTTAAGTGGAGAGTCTAGTTGAAGTCAGAAAGTGGAAGCTAGTCAGGGGTTGGGGCCCCTGAACTACCGGACTAGGTGGTAGATGGCAAGCAGGACCATAGGCGACGGAGATCCGGTCGCGGGAGACCTTAAGTGGACCGGGGCAGGGTTGTAGCCCGCCGGTGCCGACAGCGGGAATCCGGTCCGGAGGCCGTGCACAGTCAGGGTATCTGGACCCTAGGACGAGGACGGTTGCAAGCACCCTTGTTAAATTGACCAGCCAGAGACAAGGTTTCAGGCCTTGTTCCATAGAAGCCCAGAGAGCAAAACGGAAACCCAACGCGGGGGATAGGGTTCCGTCAGAACCCTCAGAAATCCCAAGGGTCAGATTTTGTGGGCCACAGCTCCCAAACATACACAGTACCGGGAGTGGACTTCCCCGTTCCAAGCGGAGTTGTCCCAGAGAAGACATAGACACTGAGTGCAGGAGGAAGGGACCCCTGTTTGCTACACCCGGGTGTGGGACCCGAATACACCCGCCAAAGGCGACCGGTCACTGGCAACTTGGTTTACCACTGGAGTTGTGTGTGATTCTTTGAACTGTGAGTACACCATTGATCCCTGGTCCAACCCGGCACGCCACCTCCAGCAGTCATTACTCCCGTGTACTTGGGCCCCGGGACTACACCTCCCCTACCCGTGGAGGGGATCCCACCTTGCTGCCCCGCTCCAGCAGCCCCATCACCAGGCAGTGGCGGTGCTACCAATACGTTACCACAACCCATGGGTGGTGTCACCGATAAATCAATCCCCTGTAATTACTCCCTTCCTACGGTTGTGAGAACGGACGTGCGAGCCTGGGTCCGGTCACCACTCGAGCCGCAGTAACGAACCCGAATCCGAGCAGCCCCTGCAGCGGCAACGGGCCTCGTCCGCAACAGAACACTCTCCTTGAATCACATGAGGTCTTGTACCATCCCTGCTGAACCAGAGTTGGCAAGAGACGAGAGCATGAGCTATTTTTAATTTTCGTGGAGTCAAACATGGGGAATGAGAAGGGGGTTGTCCAAGTAGTGGACATATTCCCAATAAGCCCTTTTAAAGACCAGATTTTTTTTCCTGTTATGTCCCGATATGTTAAACCACAGAATTCAAAATGGGTGTACTTATTTTCTATCGCAAACAGAGCACATTTAGAAATATTTATAAACCACAAAACAAGTGTAATTTTTCTAAAGACTTCGTGAAAAACAGAAAAAAAAAAGTAAAAAACTGAAAGAAAAATAAATAAAAGAGAAACCTAAAAAAGCAGTCCCGTTGGTTAGGCATTGATTTCCTGGCACAGAACCTCTGTACCCCCCCACCCCTCCCGGGGCCATCATTATCAGTAAGGTTTATGACTGGAATAGGAAACCTCAAAACCTACAAGATATGGAACATTTGCTTAACCTCCATCTATTAAAACAAGCTCCAGGTCTGCGCCTGACAATTATCTAATTTATAAAAGTACAAGAAACACTCCGAGCAAATATCCAGAGCCAGCATTTAAGGCACACTCGATAAATTGAAGTCTCAGGCCATTTGACTCCCCCCTGCTTTTTTATCCTGCTCGTTTTGATGCCCCCCTCTGAGCAGTAGTTACTTGTACATGGCAGAAACCAGAGTAATGACCCGTAATAACAACCTTGGACTTGAGGACTGGAAAAAGAACAGACAGACCATACACACAATACAAGGGCCAATTGTTCTCCTCATTTTATAGAAAGTCTTCTTTTGAGCCAACCTAAGATATTACGGAATAGCTTAGTCCACCCATAATGAATTTTTACTATCAAGCGTCATACAGGGAGGGATTTCTTTTTAGAAAAGAGTCATGTTAAAGTTGATGTCCTAGTTAATGATGAGCGAGTTTCGAAATACAGTGGAACCTTGGTTAACGAGAACAATCCGTTCTGGGACTGTGCTTGTAAACCAAGTTACTCGTTCAGCAAAGCAAGATTTCCCATAGGAAATCATTGCAATGCAGACAAATCCTTCCACAACTTGTTAACTGTCCCATCCTGGTGCCCTATTATGCCATTCCACACACGTACAAACACGCACAAACATGCACAAACACACACGCACAAACACAGATTATGCTCACCTTACCTTCCGTTCCCTCGCCGGTCTCCTGGAACTTGCAGTTCGCCCGTACAAGATGTGTATCGGGTACCCAAGGCGACAGATGCCGGACCTTCCGCACTCAGCGCGCTGACATCAAAGGCAGGAGCCGCTTGACTGATTGGCCAGCGCGCTTCCTTTGGGTAGCGCCTGATAGGGGAAGTTCCTCCCTCGTCGCGATGGTTACTGGATACACATCCTGTGGAGGGAGGACCTTCCCCTGTCAGCCGCTACTCAAAGGCAGTGCACTGGCCAATCAGAGGCAAGTGGTCCCTGCCTTTAACGTCAGTGCGCTGGGAGCGGAAGGTCCAGCATCGGTTGCCTTGGTTACCCGATACATGCAAGTTCCAGGAAGCCGGCGAAGGAACGGGAGGTAAGGTGAGCATAACATGTATGTGTGCATTTGTGTGTGCTTGTGTGTGCTTGTGCGTGTTTGAGTGTACTGCAAGAGCGGGTTAGAGCGCGGTGGATGTACGGAACCGGAAGTGTGTGCAGTGAGTATTTTGCTCGTACAGCAAGGCTTTCTCATAAACCAAGTTACAAATTTACAGAAAGCTTTGCTTGTTAGGTGAAATACTCGCTAACTGGGTTACTCGTTAAGCGAGGTTCCACTGTACTCGGATTTGCGATACTCGTAACGAATACCGTCTACTACTCTCGTATTCATTCCGAATAGTGTGTGCAATGCAAGTCAATAGGGAATACTTGCAATGTAATGAGTAACCAGAATGCCGTACTATTCGTGCGAGTAGCAAAGTATAGTATTCGTTACGAGCATCGCGAATCCGAGTATTTCGAAACTCGCTCATCATTAGTCCTAATATCTACATTGATAACACATCCTCCACAGGATTAGTGCTTTCTGGGAGTTTAACTGCTAAGACCTCAACAAATCTACATCACTACAGTAGTGGTACACATGCTCCATTAATTAATCCATAATATTTGACATTCTGGTGCCTCGATGGCTTCCATTGATTTTTACACTAAATTTACCAAATAGAGCTCTTGTACATAAATGTAAAGAAAATTGGACTCACCGTTTCCTAAATGTGTCTTTTTAACGCTTTTACACCTAATAGGTTTTTGATGTATATTATTGATGGGTATTGAAGATTAAGCACTTCATAATACAAAATTGCTTTCATAAAATGGGAAATCAGTCACTGAGGGTGGACTTGTTTGTTTATGCCATGTGTTTTATGTGTTACACCAATTGTATATATTATGCTGCTAGAATGGGCAGGTTCTAGATACAGTGGAGCGGGATTTTGACCAAAGACGCCACTTAGTGGCTGGGCTTAGATGGCAGCAGCATGGCAGAGGTAGGGTTAAAGGGAAAGTGACAGTTGCAGGAAAGAGGACAGTTGGGAGGTCTCGAGAGGAGTCAGTACAGAATAGGGTTCAAGTGTGAGAAGAGGTGGCCTTAGTACTAAAGTCAGTCAGGGAACCCTGAGCTAACCTTGAGAGGTCCAGAGACTACGACTCACCCCAGCGGGCTTAGAGAGTCCAGCTAAAACAGCTGCTGGGGTCCAGAATCGGACAAAAGTGAATGGAGTCAGGGGGAAGGAGACAGACCCCGAAACATGAGGAAGAGATCCAAGATAGCGGAGGGGAACAGGTCGAGGAGGAGTACTACTACATCAAACAGAGGAAGGAAGGCAAGGAATTCCATTTCCATCATAACAGTGTGAAAAATAAAAGTGAACATTTCTGGTTGGCTCTTGTGCTGCATGTGTTACTGTATACAAATACCACCGGTGGGGTGATGGACACCGGCCTGAAGAAACCAGTAAGTGTCATGCACCCAACCAAAAGTCACATTCGCACACAGAGTCCCCTGGGCGAAGGAAGGTGGGGCCAGTGTTTCCCTGGGGTCAGCACCTTCCTTCAAGAGCAGCATAAAATAATTTTATGGGAATCCTAATTCTAGAGTTGGGTCATATACTGGTCTTCTTGCTGTAGTTTTGAAAAAGAAAAAAAAAGTATATATAATAGTGTAGGAAGAAGGCAATGGGGTACTCAAGCATTTTTTTTCAGGAACTCTTCCGGAAGACTTGCTTGAGTTCCCCACGGAATTACATTATACTCGGTACATGAGTCAAGCCCATCTGAGCATCCAGCTGCTCGCTCCTAAACATGGTAGTGCCTACTCATCACTAGTTGTAAGTACCGAGCACCCGAGCATGGTAGTGCTCACTCATGACTACGAGAACCAAGCACCCAATGCATGGCAGTGCTAACTCATCCCTAGTTACAAGTACCGAGCACCCGAGTATGGTAGTGCTCGCTCATAACTAGTTACGAGTACTGAGCACCCAAGCATGGTAGTGCTCGCTCATCCCTAGTTGCGAGTACCGAGCAACTGAGCATGGTAGTGCCTTCTCATCACTAGTTATGAGTACCCGAGCACGGTAATACTCATTAATCACTAGTTAGGCACCTAAATTACTCAAATAAACAGTAGACTGAAAAGGGAAAATTGTGGCAGCACCCAACCGGTTCCTGTACAGACTAAAGACCCTACTGTACTGCTTTGGACTTGGCTCCCTAAAAGGCAATTGAAGGGTTTCTTTTGCCTCCAGAGGAAGCTAAAAGGGAGGCCGCAATGTACTGCCTACAAGGGGAGAGAAAGAAGGGCAAAAAAACAGAAATTCTGTGTGAACTAAAATGAAACAGGTACAAATAAGGTGAAAAGGATAAATCTTAAATATAAAGAGCTAGAGATCCCAGAAACATGTTCACATGAAACATATACACAGAAAAAAAATAAATATATGTATTGAAGGGAAAACATACAGTATATCCCCATGTAGGCTGTGATAGGACAAACCAAAACAAGACAATGATAACACCTGAAAAGGATAAGGCACAGAAAGCAAAAATAAAAAAGGTAATAGTAACCATCCATCAGCATTAGGACTAGGAAGAAAAAAAGAAAAAAAAAAAGTCCATAACTCAGCAGTCAGGGGAACTGGCCATGATACAAGAGGTCATTGGATCAAATCCCGAAACCAAAAGCTGGACAATTAGATTATGAAATTAAATAGATATTTTTAATCCTAAAAGCCCACGTTTTAGTTTCAAAACACCTCTTTAAGTAAATGAATTACACTATTGTCGCACAGAAGGGGGTTCAAAACGCACATTTTCATCTAAAAGCCACTTTATACACAACGATATCGCTAGCAATCTCGTTAGCAATGTGACACACCCAGATCGTTGCTACAATTTGCCGAGATCGCTCATAGGTCGTTTTGTAGCGGTCACATGTACCCATCTCACAAACGACGCTACGTCGTTCAGCGATATATTGTTTGACCAAGGCGGTCGTGTGTACACCGTCACACAGCATTCTTCCCAACGATTCAGGCAACGACAGAGGCGTATAATTGTCCATAGCATACACCCTGGCGTGTGATTGCCTTGCCCTCTCCACGCCCCAACTTCCACCGGTCTTCTGTTAAGTGATTGTTTGTCTGTGAAATAAAAGGCCACATTTGCGGCTGCCCCGTGTGACGCAACCACCGGTGCCGCACACGTGATCTATTTTGTGTGTGCGGCATCCTTTATGCCTTTCTGCCTTCTCCAAGGTATGTTTTGTTTTTTTTATCTTATTGTATTTTTGTAAGTTTAAAGTCTTATTAATTTCAGGGCCGTCATATGAACCATCTGTCATGCTATACTACCCCATTTTCCTGTTTATTTTTTTTAAGTTTATGTTTACTGCATGCTTTTGGTTTTTTTTTTTTTTGTTTTTTTTTTACCTTTTACAGATGTCTGAGCCCCAAAAATGATTCATTCATAAGGGAGTTGATCGAAAAGTACCTGGTTTGTGGAGGAAGAGGGGAGCCAGCATGATCTGAAATTGGCATGCATCACATAAAAAGTGCAAATTCACAGATTTATTCCAACTGTACTGTAATATAAATGAGATTTTTAGCAAATAATTGATCAATTCTTTGAGCCACCCCTGCCAACATCACGGCAAATCTCAGTAGGGGGGGTCCTACACTATATTCTGTATTTCATGTGCCATGCGGCCTCCTAGATAAAGTTAAAAGCAGAACCATAATGGAGCACACATACCTGTAACCTGTATATATAACCGCTTCTATGTTGCAAAAAAGGCAATTGTGGATAGAGGCCAGCCCAGGTCCCAGCATGTGGAGCAAGCTCTACACATACCAGGACTATAACAGAACTGACCCTCCCAGTGCCAGACAGCAACCATTGATAAAGGCGGACCAGATCCAAGTATGGTGCTTAATTAGCAATGCCTGTGGAAAGGGTGAGGTAACTGAATGTGAACAGCTACCAACAGGAGGAATATATTGCAAACCAAGATCAGGCGTGCATAGTATGGTGGTGACCAGCCACCAGACATTTGTAGCATAACTACAACCAAACAGAGAGAGAGGGGAGCCAGCACGATCTGAAAATGGCATGCATCATATAAAAAGTGCAAATTCACAGATTTATTCCAACTGTACTGTAATATAAATGAGATTATTTAGCAAATAATTGATCAATTCTTTGAGCCACCCCTGCCAACGTCACGGCAAATCTCAATAGGGGGGTGTCCTACACTATATTCTGTATTTCATGTGCCATGCGGCCTCCATTGCTAAAAATATCATTTTTTTATTATAGTACAGTTGGAATAAATCTGTGAATTTGCACTTTTTATATGATGCATGCCAATTTCAGATCGTGCTGGCTCCTTTTTTCCCTTGTTTGTGGAGGATAAAATCAGCAGAATACAGTAACAAGCTGCAAAAAAAAAAGATGCATATTTGCAGCTTGTTGCTGTATTTAAAAAGCATTACCCATCATAACCTGCTGACGAATATATTGTTAAAAAAATACAAACCCTCCGCACAGTATTTAAAAAAAAGAAATGAATAAGATTGAAAATTCCCAGAGATCCAAGGCAGGCACAAAGGACTTCAATGAAACTTTGTGTCTGCCTTATCAACCATGCCCGCCAAATCAGAACACAGTTGATACCACCAATCAGAGCGGAGGAGGCGTGGAGCATTGCTCGTAACGACAGGCCCGCGACGCTGATGATGGATGCACTAACGATGTTGTTCGTCGTTGGCAGGGTGTCAAACGTAGCAATATGTCTGCTGCGTTCGAAACGACGAGCAATATTTTGAAATTGAACGATGTGTCAACGATCAATGATTTTTTCTATTTTTAAGATCGTTCGGAGTCGCTCGTAGCGACGTCGTTGCGTGTGACACCTAACGACAAAAACCGTGACCCAGACGACATATCAGATAAATCGTAGCGTGTAACGGGGGCTCAACAGTGTATGCTTTTGCCAGCGACAAAAGGGACTATATTAAAGGCTTCAAATGAATTGAGGAATAGGAATAATGGGAGGCCTAGGTACAGAGAGATGAGAATCCTTAATTTAGGGTTTTATCTACAGAGTATTGTCTTGTTGCTGGCAGATGGAGTATACACTTGATCAAAAAGTATACTAAGAACTTTAGGTTTTTATGTTTGTTGTAATAGTGTAATTCACACATTTAATATTGTTTGTAATTAATTATCATTTCCTTTCTTTGCCATACAATGCCCAATAACAAATCATCCTAAAAAAAAAAAAAAAAAAAAAAAAAAAAATGGTCCTAGTGTGCTCCAACCCATGTGCATGTGCCTCCTAAGAGTTAGTTTACACAAGCTGATAATTATTTAAATTATACGATCATCGCTAAAGCGGTTGTCCACTACATTGACATTGATAGCCTATCCCCAGGATAAGTCATCAATGTCTGATCAGCCGGGGTCCGACATCCCGCACCACCGCCGATCGGCTGTTCTCGGTCTCGGCAGCAAGAAATGCTCAGTTCTGGCGCTGCTCCATCTTCTGATAATAGCCAAGGCTGGGTACTGCACATTCCCCTCCTATTAATTAGAATGGGAGGAGGATGTGCAGTACCTGGCTGTGGCCGCTATCCGAAGACGGAGCAGCGCCGGAACTGAGCATTTCCGACTGCCACCGCGGGACAAAGAACGTCTAATTGGTAGAGGTGCAGGGTGTCACACCCCGGCCAATCAAACATTGATGGCCTATCCTAAGGAAAGGCCATTAATGTCAAAGTAGTGGACAACCCCTTTAACGAACAATAAATGATGCCTGACGCATTTCTATACAATGAGAATTAGGAGTGAAATAAATGACAATCATTATATCAAACATCTGGTAGGGCCATAGCATACATAGCTTAAAGTGTAAGGAGGGAAACTAGGAAAGGGTTAATATTTTTGGTACTTTCACAGAGGTAAAAGGAGTGGGAGAATGGGCAAGTCAAAGATCATATGGATATGGAATAGTTTATGATTGAGGCAGGAATTTTGTGTAGGTGTAGATCGGGAGGAGATTTTTGGTACCTTGAGAAGAAGAGAAGCTGAGGACCATCTTCTTTCATGTCAGATCCAGGACCAAGGAAAGTTTTTTGGACACATCGTCCAGTCACTCAATCTTTACAAAATTACATAATTATCGTGAACAATGGGTTGTTAACATAAGAATTTGACAGATTATTGGCCATCATAGATGGAAGTAACTCATATCAGGAAGACTCTCATATGGATGACAGTGGCTGAGAGCAGGAATTGTTCAAAATAGAAGACTCAGTTATCCATTTTTCTTCCCCCCTTTATTTTTTGGGGTTATTTCCCAACACTTTTGGCACCACCATAGTATTATAGGTCTAAACTCTTAATACAAGTCATTTAGAGTTAACTACATTACACCAAAACTGCAAAGAGAACTCTGGAGCGGTATAAAACTTCAGACACGTAGAGTTAGGAAAGTCAAACTAAATCTTGGCACGAAAATGTAGATAATCGCTGGTGCCTATCCCATTTCATTCTTACACCATGGTTTAATAGATACCTTAAAAATTGCACAGTGACATCAATTAAAGAAACATCAAACCCATCTAATATGAAGTGTATTTATGGCTGCCTGCTCTCAGCTACACACTCTACATGTAGGTCGTGCAAGAGTTGGATTTGAACCCATGACCTCACGAATGTAAGGTAGGGAGAAACCGGTAAACCTTTATTCTTTGACTTAATCTGATACTTTGAGTTCTACAAATACCAGGGAACACGTAATGTTAATCATTGGTGTCTGATCTTTAATCAGCATGGTATAGAACAGGAGGAGCTGCACAGATTGACATATAGGCTTATCGGAAAAGATTCAGTATTCATTGTACAGTGGTTAATATTACTGTTATTTTGAATAGTTAAGCCAGTTGAAGATAAAATGATCTCTAAAAGGCATATGTAGCACCCACGGGGCAATGGGTTAAATATACCCATCGCCAGGCCTGGTGATGTCAGGTCTGGCAGATGTCACAGGTGGCCCTGCCTGGGTTCGTGGCCCAGAGGCGTACAATAAAAGGGGATGATGAAGAAGGATGCTGGGGGAGATGATGATAGGGATAGTTTGTCTCGTGACACCACCTGCGGTACGCGGCCAGGGATTAGCTGCTGCTGTCTCTGTCCTCCAGGATGGATGGTTGTAGCAGCTAAGATGGTTCTGCTCCCCACAGGTGGAGTGGGCCCCGGGGAGGATGATGAGGGGAGTAGGGGCCGTTGGTGCCGAAGCACGGGACGACGGCAAGGACAGGCAGACACAGTCTCTGTGGTTTCAAGGTTTCTTTACTTACAGTGCTGGTTGCCACTCCCAGAGTACCGGTCTCCGCCGTGCTGGGCCCCAGTCGATCCCGAGCAATTCAAGTTCACCACCGGTGTTCCCACTGTGAGTCCTTTCTGGTCGGGGTCCGTTCCAGTATGTGGAATATGGAACGGGTTACAGGTTTTTCCTGCACTCTCTGCAGACCCTGTTATCCACGGTGGCTGTGAGGAACCCGGACTGAGCTACCTGCTCCAAGCTGCAAGTCCTATGGCGCTCCCAGAAGTGTGAAGGTAGAAAGAATTTGTCTGGTTGTCCTAGTGACCGGGAAAGTCCCATGCCTTGTTATAGCCACCCCCCTATCTATACCAGGCTATTCCCCCCGTTGGAAAAGCACCTGTGTGTAGTTTGTGAATGTGAGAAACACCAGCGATTAACTTCTTCTTAGCCGGGATGAGTACTGCACCTTAAATGAGATGCAGTACCCTGTGGCGACTGAAGCCTCAGGGGCACCACACATAGTTAAAGATGACATTTCTTTTGTATTTTAAGCAAACAATATATATTTTTTTATATTTTACAATTTTAAAATTAGTGAAAGTTAAATTGGCCTATGCAAAACATTAGACATCCTTGGGGATTTGTGTGCTCAGATAAATTTGACTAAGGTTTCACACCTTAGACTGTTTAGGGTTATGGCTTGTTCACCACTGTCATTAAGAGAGGCAAATTTCACAGTTTTATAAAAAACCAGCTTCCTCTAACCTTGTACCAAAAAAAAAAAAAAAAAAAAAACCAGCAGCCATGGGCTTTTAAGCAGCTGCTTGGCACTCTGAAAATAAAAAAAAGGCTATAAGAGGATAACAAAAGCGTTTTCAAGTTATCCTTTCTCCAGTTCCAAATATAATTAAGAAAAGGCAGTTAACAGGAACAGTGGAGGTCACGATAAGGTCTAGAAGACTAAGCAAAATTTCTTTGAGAGCTGCTCATAGAATTGCTACAGAGGCAACTCAGTATGTCAGTGTGACTGCAAAAAGACCTTCAGGAAGATTTAGCTGACTCTGGAGTTGTGGTACATTGTTCTACTATTCAGAAACACCTGCACAAATATGGCCTGGGAAAGATTGACAGTGGCATCTAACAGAGGAGAGTGGAGCTCTGCTCCACGTGCGTCTGTTAGAGGCAAATGGTGGCTGATTATCAGAGCCCAGCCTGCATCAATGTCAGGGAATCGGCATCATGTGTCATTATTTTAAGTGTATCCTGATGTATCCTGTATCAAATTAAGCACTGTCCAATGAGATAGTTGCAAAAAGTGCTAAAAAAAAACAAAAACACCTACACTATCTTTTCAGGAAAAGATATCTCCTCAAAAAATGATAACATTTCCTGAAGTGTTTTCTGCTTGAAAAACATGTTTTAACGCCACAAAAAAAAAAAAAAAAAAAATCAATGTGAACTAAGACTCAAAACTCGATTTCTACTTTGCTGGTTGCGGGCGCAGTATGAGCGCAAAAATGTAGAATTCTAGTTCTTAATTATTTTCACCTAAAGAAGTCACCAATTTGACTCTTTCCGAACACATGACGAACTGGCACACTACATGTTGAGTTCCAATCTGTGAAGCAACATATATATACACACACACACACACACACACACACACACACACACACACACACACCTAACATAGCTGATACTAAGAAGCAACGTCTTTCTGTTGACTGGCTTCTGGTCACATTTGTATGACCTCAGCACAGGTCCTTCTAGTCACAAAGTAAATCGATTCTATACTAGAATTAGCATAAATAACAAGGGGAGGGGATAACTATGAATACCCCCAGCTATTAGCTGATAAGCAGCTGCTGATTTTTCAAACTTTACTTGCTTGGCTTTCAAAACCTTTACATCCTAGCCTTAGCTGAAAACTAAAGGTATGCATAGAATCAGCATAATAGTGCCAGTATAGCACTGGCTTTAGGTTATATAGGAAAATCCTGGGGATTGGTGTGCTTTAAGAAAAAACAAAAAAAAAAAAACAAAAACACATCCCAGTGAAATTGTAGACAGGTCACATGCAAGTAACATGCGACTTCAACCTGCAACAGAAAAATGTAAGAAATTTATAATCTGTTGTGTTTGCGGTTCGTTGCAGCCGGTCACAATACAGCACTATATGAAATCATTAGATCCCATGTTGCATTGTGACACCACGATCTCAATGTTGTCCTAATGTAAGGCTATGTTCACATCACATTCAAGAATTACTTAAAAGGGAACCAGTCTTCTCATCCATGTTACCGTAAGTACAAGCAGCATGAAACAGACATTGGCTGCAGTATCTTTGTCGTTACGAGTATCGACTGTTCCACAGTAGTTCCTGAGGCTGCTGCAGTTTGTTTGACAGCTAATAACTCACATGTGAATGTAGCCTAAAGGCCCCGTCACACGCAGCGTTATCGCTAGAGAGCGTACCCGCCCCCGTCGTTTGTGCGCCACGGACAAATCTCTGCCCGTGGCGCACAATATCGTTAGGAGCCGTCACACGGACTTACCTGCCTAGCAACGTCGCTGTTGCTGGCGAACCGCCTCCTTTCTAAGGGGACGGTTTGTGCGGCGTCACAGCGGCATCACTAAGCGGCCGCCCAATAGAAGCGGAGGGGCGGAGATGAGCCGCCGTAACATCCCGCCCACCTCCTTCCTTCCTCATTGCCGGCGGCAAGCTGTAGTTCGTCATTCCCGAGGTGTCACACATAGCGATGTGTGCTGCCGCAGGAATGACAAACAACCTGCATGCTCAACAATCAACGATTTTTTGAAAATGAATGACGTGTCAACGATGGATGATAAGGTGAGTATTTTCCATTGTTAACGGCCGCTCATTTGGGGGGGGGCATATGCAACGAAGTCGCTAACGAGGCTGGATGGGAGTCACGGAATCCGTGACCCCGGCAATATATTGTTAAATACGTCCCTGCGTGTGACGGATCCTTAAGACAACATTCAGAAATGATGGGAGAAAAAAAATAAATAAATAAAATGTTGCTATTTTGTTGTTGAATTAGCCATAAATTGGAGGTGCATATCAATGTTGGTGAGAACTTTGATTCTGTAGTACGCTACAGATATTCACATTTTCTTCTTTTTGTGGCTGGATATCAAAGTGTCCACTATTAGTACCTGTAAAATGCCTCCACAACAAAGAACCCCCACCCCCCCACGTACTTACAAAAAGCCTACAAACATGCACAAGAAAGTTACATATTAAAGAAAAAGAAAAAAAAAAAAAAAAACGCATTACATGCACTTTACAAACATCAGAAAACCTATAAAAAACAAAAAAAAAAAACAAAAAAAAAAAACAAAACCCTGCGCAAATAAATGCGCATAAGCAACAAAAGAATGCCTGGAACTGAACATCTTTTAACATAGTTACATAGGTTGAAAAAAGACCTACCTTAGTCCATCTAGTTCACTTTCCTCCACCAGTGTCCCCAAGTCATTTATAACCAACAATGTTATGTACTGAGGAAATCATTCAGCCCTTTTTTAAAAGCTGTTATAGTATCTGCCATTACTACCTCTTGTGGTCGGCATTCCACAGTCTGACTGCTCTAACTGTAAAGAACCCTTTCCTATTTAGCTGCTGGATGCGCTTTTCTTCCACTCGCAGTGAGTGCCCCCTGGTCCTTAGTACTGTCATTGGAAGGAATAAAGGCCCCGTCACACGCGACGATATATCATGCAATCGCACCCGCGCCCCGTCATTTGTGCTTCATGGGCAATTTGTTGCCCGTGGCGCACAATGTCGTTAACCCCAGTCACGCGTATTTACCACCCTAACGATGTTGCTGTGGGCGGCGAACATCCTCTTCCTGAAGGGGGTTGGACGTTCGGAGTCACAGCGATGTCACACAGCGGCCGCCCAATAGAAGCGGAGATGAGCGGGACGTAACATCCCTCCCACCTCCTTCCTTCCACATTGCCGGCGGGACGCAGGTAAGCGGTGTTCATCGTTCTCGGGGTGTCACACATAGCGATATATGCTGCCTCAGGAACGATGAACAACCGGCGCGCAGAAGTAGGAACGACAAAATGAAAATGAACGGCGTGTGAACGAGCAATGATAAGGTGAGTATTTTTGCTCTTTAACAGTCGTTCGGTGGCGTCACACGCTACGACATCTCTAACGATGCCGGATGTGCGTCACTAACTCCTTGACCCCGACGACATATCGTTAGATATATCTTAGCGTGCGACGGGGCCTTAAGTCATGTGCCAGTCCTTTATATTGACCACACATGTATTTATACATATAAATGAGATCTCCTCTGAGACGTCTTTTTTTCTAAACTAAACATATCTAACTTTTTCAACCTGTCATCATATGGGAGGCCTCCATTCCTTGTAGTAGTCTAGTTGCCGCCTTTGAACTGACTAACTTCTGAATGTCCTTTATAAAATATGGAGCTGAAAACTGGATCCCATATTCCAGATGTGGCCTTACAAGTGATTTATAGAGGGGTAACAATACGTTGGCATCACGGGATCTAATCTCTCTTTTTATACACCCTAGAATCTTGTTTGCTTTAGCAGCTGCTGCTTGACATTGAGTGCTGCTGCTCAGCTTATTTGTAATGAGAATACCCAAGCCCTTCTCCTGTTCTGTAGTCCCGAGTTTACTTCCATTTAATGTATACGCAGTTATAGGATTACTCCGTCCTAGGTGCATTACTTTATATTTATCAACATTAAATCTCATTTGCCAAGTGTCTCCCCATTCTGACATCTTATCCAGATCATTTTGTAATATTGTACTATCAAGATCAGTTCATAATATCCTACATAGTTTGGTGTCATCAGCTAAGACTGACACTTCACTATGAATCTAATCCAGGTTTCCACAAACGTCAAGCTATTAAAAGAAGTGACGTGTCCATCCTTATGCAGTTTTCCTTTCAGAAGCCGCTCTGTATTTTACAATATAAGACAAAAAGGAAAGCTAGGGAGGAGGGGGGGCGTGGGACACAAAAAAAAAAAAAAAAAAAAAAAAAAAAAAAGCCAGAAGACACCTGGACATTTTTTGGAGAGAGTTTCTTCTTTTTTTTTTTTTTTTTTAAAAAACAGACTAATGGTTTTTTCATCATTCAATAGGGTGAAAATAAAAAATGGCTCTGAACACAGGTTTTTTGGAGCAGAAACTGTTGAAAACACTTTCAAGTTTATTTTAAGTACCTTGGCGTTTTGTTAGTTTTTGCTTCTACTCTGCTTTCTAGTCAATGACTATGTGCACACAGAGTAGAAGGACTTTTAGAGCAGAAACCCTTCAAATCCTCCTCAAAGGTTTGCAGGTTCTGCTGCATTTTTTTTTTTTTTTATATAAAAGAAGATTCTGGTCAAAGTCATTAAGAAAAACCCTTTGAAAAATAAAAATGCAGGCAGCCAAAACCATTGCAAGGCTATATTTGTGATGCCCCTAAGTGTGTGTGTAAAATATATATTATATATAAATAAAAAAACCACCCACCCAGGGGGTCAGGCAGACTGGTGGAAGGGAGGAAATGGACAGCAGAGCAGTGGAGTAGTAGCCCTCAAGGAGTGAGGAGCTGTAGCTCCCAGAGAGGCGACCGGTTGGGTCGCAGATGGTGATTCCGGACCACAGGAGTTGGGCACCGGTAGCAAAGATATTGGACAAGGGTGTAACGGACGAAGTCTAGGAGGACAGTCGGCACCAGAAGACCCGATTACCTTACCGGTATTAAGCACGATTGGGTACAGGACCCTAGATCAGGAGCAAGTTTATCCGTCCTGGTAATTAACCTGCGGAGGATAGTCTCTTTATGAACTTTCCCCAAGAGATCAGCGATTGAAGGCATCAGCACAACGCGGGGGATAGGGTTCTCTAAAACACACAACCCACTGAAATCCCAAGTGCCAGCCATCAAGAGCACAGCTGCCATACAAATGGGTAGCGGGGCCCCGAAAGCTTCATGCCGAGGGGCTGCAACAGTCAATTTGTGCACGAAGGCAGGGCTCCGGACTTACCAAGTGACACCGGTGGGAGCAGGTCCTGGATGGGCTCCCCCCGCAGAGACTGCGGTGCCTAGAGACTTTGGTTTACCATTTGTGTGAGTGTCAGCTTATTCCACCTGATCCAGCACCACGACTACCGCAGTGAGTAACCTGACCCCTGCACCCTGCTTCCCAAGGCCAAGCCACCCACTCACTATATTCCCCCTCACTGTCTGGGGCATTCCTTACCTGCGGAGGGACTGACATCTTGCTGCCCCACACCATCTGCCACGGTACTCCCCTTACCGCAACCCGCAGGTGGCATCACAATCATTTATCCCCTGTAAATACCCCCCTACATTCGAGTGCCCGCAAGCCCCTGGGTCCAGAGACCCTCGAGCCACAGCAACCCCGGATCCGAGCAGTTAGACTGCTGCAGGGGCTGCACATATTCACATGTTACTTTTCTCCTGTAGGCAAAACCCGCTCTATTGGCAGTAAAGAAACTGCTTGCAAAAAGACGGTTTTGTTGCAATTTTATGTGCAGGTTATGTATGTTTTATGAAATTCATAGCAGACAAATAGGCCCCGCATAACACCTTCCCTCACCTAGGTCACATACAGCCGACCTGAAACCCTAGTCACCCCCTCAGGGCAAGACAGGCACACCAGTAGGTGGGACAAGGTGGTTGGGAAATGCCCACCTAGGGGTCTAGACAGCCCTGGGCGGGAAAACAAGCAGCTAAGCTTCAGATGAAGTGGTAGTTCAAGTTGAGAGGAGTGGAGACTGGAGCTAGGTGTAGCTCCAGCGGAGGAGAAGTTCAAGTTGAACGGTGCCAGGGTCGGAACCCTGGTACCTTGGCTAGGTGGCAGACGGTGGTCTCAGTCAGCAGGAGACGGGAAGACGGTTCGGCAGATCCGAGGTGGACCGGGACAGGGTTGGAGCCCGCCGGTACCGACACCGGAGACCCGACCGGAAACCATGTACAGAGGGGGTACTTGGACCCTGAAGCCAGGACCGGAACCAATGGCCTAGCTATTCAACCGATTTGAGGGCAGGATTATAGGTCCTGTCCCAACCAAAGTCCCAAAAGCAGACAACCACCCATAGAGAGGGATAGGGCAACCGCCAGGGCCTATAGATCCCACGGGTCAGCGTCAGCGGGCACGGCTCATCAGGTACACAACAAGCCAGGAGCGGACTCCCGTGTTCCATAACGGGAGGTCTAAACACACAACCAAAACTAGTGCAGAGGAGAAGACGGCGACCATCAGCCTGGGTGGGGACGAAAGTACAACCAGCCGCGGCGGCCGGCCACCAGCACCTTGGTTTACCAAAAGACTCGTGTGATTCATTTAATTGTGAATAAATAAACATCCCCTGGTACATCCGGGCACGCAGGCCCCTGCCATCGCCATACCCTGCACAGAGACACTGGGCCCCAGGGCAACCATCCCTACCCACGGAAGGGTTAACATATGGCTGCCATTACATCTCCCCCGGGTATCCCACAACAGCAGCGGTGGTGTCCCACTTCACCACACACCGTTGGTGGCGTCATGATCTGAATATGGCCAAGGCCGTACAACTATGTCCCCCTTTTCATTTGGCGTGTCAGCGTGACACCCGGGTCCGGAGGATCCCTCGAGCCACACAGCGGGTACGGATCCGAGCAGCCCGGCTGCTGCAGGCGTGGGGGGCAGCACACCCGGAAACTTGGCATCACGAACAGGATACTTACCCATTCACCTACCAGACAGCCATGGAACCCATAGGGTGTAGGGGCGACATGACAGCCCGGAGGGTAGGGAGTTGATGGGGTTAAACAGTGTTGGTTCGTTTAGGAATGAGGAAAAGAAGGTGATTGGTTAGGGGGTGGAGTGTGGTGGAAGGAAAGGAGGGAGCTTTATGGTGTATATAATAGGAGGTGGGAGTCAATCACCTCCTTTTTGCACTTCCTGGATGACAGCTTGGACGGGCTGGGGAACCTCCATCATGACATACAGCCTGATGGATCCGAACATCGCAGATCTGCAGCTTGGACGGGCTGGGGAACCTCCATTATGATGTCCTGAGGAATCCTCGGATCTGGTCAGCATGGCGGTGCAGGGCGCCCAGGCAGTGCAGTCCCACACCCAGGCTGCCTTGGTGTCTCCTCGGCACCTTCCCCTCCCCCCCCCCTCTTTGCTGCAGTGCTGGCAGTTTCAGGACTCGCCGGGGTCTTTTGGGGAAGGTGGGGGTGAGGAGGACAACGTGAGAGCCCCCACTCCCGTGGGGACCCTCCGCAGCTGGGCGGGCGGCGGTAGCTTGCTGCGCCCGCTCTGGCTGTCGGGAGGAATCTCCTGCAGGGCCGCGACGGCCGAAAAGGGGGCGTGTCCGGCCCGGGGGCCTACTTCTGGTGTGAGGCCTCAGCCTGGATTTTTGAGCGATGCGGCCGCTCCCGGCCGGGAGCGCGCCCAGCGGCGGTGGATGGACAACACCCCCCCCTCCCTCCGCGGGGGGGCCGGAGGACGGCTGTGTGGCGCCCCTGAGGCTTCCGTCGCCACAGGTCATTGCACCCCATCAGCGGTGTGATGCCCCATTCTGGGAGAGGAAGAGAGTGAACTCCGGTCCCCTGGTAAATCCACACTACACCCATTGCTAGGGACACACAGGACCAGGGAAAGTGGCAGGCAACCCTCCCATGCTGCATGCTGAGAGGGGCTGTAAGACCCATCCCTGCTCCCATAGGGTGGTAGCTTAGCAACTGGGGAGGTGGGAGGAGCCACCAGAGAGCAGATAGAGAAAGGAAGGTCAAGTTAGTTTCAGTTTACCTCAGGGAGTGAGAGAAGCAGCATGTAGTTGGAGGAGAAGAACGAGAGAAAGGAGGGAGGAGGAGGCCTGCTGAGGCAGGCAAGGAGGAGAAAGAAGAGAAGGAAAGAAAGGGTCGCAGGGCCGCGGGTAGTCCTGTAGGTACCACGAGCTGTCCTTGTTGGGTACCGAAGCCGAGGGCCCAGAGGCGCTACGAGTAGCTGCAGGCTGCGGTGGCCTGGTCCACAGTGACATCGGTGGAGTGATTAGCTGCGACAGGGGACGGTCCCTAGAGACTGGAGGAGTGAAAAGACAATCTCCAAACAGTAAAAACCGAGGCCCAGGGAATTGCAAGCTCCCAGGGCCAGAACCCAGAGCAGACCTTCAGAAAAGGGGTAATCAGCCGACAGGTGACCCCCCAGCCTGGAGGCTGTAATGGAGGCCAAGCCAAGTCCATCTAACTAAGGCAAGGCTAGTGAAGACAGCAGAGAAAGAGACACTAAGAGAGAGGGTACCGGATTTCACACTCTGAATCTCCCAGAAGACGGAGGTCCCTGACAGCGGTCCCAGCAGTCCAAGGGTCCTGCCTGCCCTGACAAGAACTGTGAGTAAAAGAACTTGAACTGCACCTCTGAAGTTGCCTCAGTTATTTCCGCTGCATAGACATTCACGAGCACCAACCGTGCCCCGGGCATTGCTCCACCTGTGGGGAGCAGTACTACCATTGCTGCCATAACATCATCCCGGAGGTCTCACACAGCAGCGGCGGCTTATTAGCCGCATACCACAGGTGGCGTCACGAACACAAACTTTAACTTAAGCCACATAGTCTACTGACACCCACCAGGGCCACGGAGCCGGGCCCAGCCACCACTGACTACCACCGGACTAGTCCGGCCCGGCACCGGGTGTCCCACAGCCCTGGGGTGGGCGAGTCAGCTGCCTGCAGGGTCACCTCACCTGTGTGGCTGGATTATCGGGACCGGAGGACTGGGCGCAGTAGGCGGCGGTGAGGAGGAGACAGGAGGCGCCTGCAGGGTCACCTCACCTGTGTGGCTGGATCATCGGGACTGGAGGACTGGGTGCAGCAGGTGGCGACGAGGAGGAGACATGAGGCCTGCTGTCTATACTGGAGCAGGCATTGGGACAAGGGTGCAGCTCTCATCAGTAGCGGCTTCCCCCCAGGAGGGGAGTGCCCAGCATTGTGGAGGCGACAATCGGCCCAAACAGGGCATGTGGACACGGTGCTCCTTGCGTCAGGGGGCGAACCCGGCGGGCATTCGGTGGCTGCAGCTTGAGGGACTGTCCCAGGATCAGCAACGGACGACTGGCGAAAAGGATGGTGACGGCTGATCTGAGGGCGTCCTCTGGAGGCAGCCTGGCGCGGTAATCAATTTAAGTTTCAGCCTTTTTGTAGTGGTGGGGGGACAGTCGCTATAGTGGAGTAGTGTCTGGAGATATGGGTAGCAGCTGGGGGGGTTTGGAGCATGTGGTTAGTTCATAGGTCGGTTAGTGCCGTGGTCCCTGGGGGGTGTGGGTTCATGTTCTGGAGGCCAGGGGCAGAGTTACGGACGGGGTGGTCTCATGGCAGCGGGGCCGTGAGGGTACAGGTGGCGTCAGGTCCGGTGGTTACAGTTTCAGGTTGGGGATGGCGAGGTTTGGCGTTTGCCGCAGTTTAGGTCTTGTGAGACTTGGTTAAGGGTGCTGATGATTGCGGCACATGTGAGCGGGTGAGACGGCGCAGTTATTGAAGGTTTGCTGGGGTGTTTCATTATTAATCTTCTGATGCATGGTGGTTCTTATTGGATGAATTATGGTGGGTAAGGTAAAGGGGCGAGGGGTCCCGCGGTACGGTGTGTGCGGGGAGTTTTCAGTGGGTTTTTGTGAGTGATGTGTAGGTGCGGGGGCCCCGGTATAGCGCGAGGGTTGCTGTGGATAAGGGAATAAAGGTGAGCGGAAATGTAGGAGAAGGTGAGGTGTTGGTTGCTGTAATGGGTTTGTAGGTTTGCAACCGCATCAATGGTAACATGGGGTTAATTTGTGGCTAGTCAGCATGTTATCCCATTGTGGAAGTTGGTGCTGGGAGGAATGTTGAGTCCAGCGTGACTGAATTGGTGTTAATGTAGGTGCTGGGCAGCTTTGGGCTGCTGTGGGTGAACTCGGTTAATCAGCAATGGTGGGCTGTGGACGGAATAATGAAGTTCTTCGGACAGCCGTGATTACGGGTGGGGACTATGCGAGTTATGGTTTGGACTAGAGGATTGGGTACTTGTGGTGCATAGAGTGTAAGTCGGATAGCTTGGGGCCATCTGGTATTATTGGGTGTTTTGCATGGGGGGACTCCTGGCATCTGTGGGCTGGTGGAGTCTATTTTATATTCATATACAATTTAAAAAAAAAAAAAAAAAGGGAATGCTTGGCCCGGTGGTAGGTATGGGCATCTGGGTAAGGGTTTGCTTAGGGAGTCGTGGTGCTCCGGTCTCACGGCACGAAGGTATTTGGTTTGAAGGTGCAGTTGTGCGTTACGGGAAAATAGTGGTACGCCCCTCGGTGGTCGGCTTTGAGCGGATACTATGGTGTGGCCAAGGTTTTAATTTATCTTGTGGTGTAATATGAGAGCTCAAAGGGGGTTGCGTGTCACAAGGTTTTTCCTTGAGATCGAAAGGCCCGGACATGGTGTTTGGTAAAGTTGTGTCTCCTGATGCCCATAGTTGCATATGGAGTCAATCGGGCCAGTGGTGTGGCTGCAATTTTCCGGTGGGCATTGTAGTACAGGGAGCTTGTCGTGGTCCGGTTTGCGGAGGCAAGCGGACTATGCATTATGGTTGGAGGTGTTGTTGGGGGACCTTGGGATCGAAGGTAACGCTTCAATATCTTCGCCTCAGTAAGGGGTACAGGGCGATGATTGCGGTTGTTTTGTTTTTTGAGGCCGTATTGATTTCGGGGTAGAGCATAGTTCCGTTAGGCCGTGTGGGCCTCGTTGAAATTAAGTGGGCCTGATTTCGGATGAAGAAGGTCCATTAGTGTGGTAGTTGAGTATGTGGGAAGATTTTGGGATTTTCTGGGGAAGACAGCTCGAGCCTCTGTTGTTGTCAGAGGGTGTGATGGCGGAATAAATTGGTCAGGGGAGACCGGTAGTGATATTTGGCTCTGGGGAAGCTGCAAGGTCAGCTGTAGGGGAAATTTCAAGGCTATTGATTGCAGTCGTTTTACAGCGGGGTTTCACTTTAGCGGTTTCCTGGGAGAACTAGGTTTGGGGTGCGAAGTGACCCAGTAGCATAAGCAGTGTGAGTGTCATCCTGTTGTTGTATTTCAACCCCAGTGGTGGTTTAATTAAGCTGGAGACAGGAGGAGGACTGACTGTACAGGGTGACTGTACAGTGGTTCTTTGGTCGGTACTGGGGAGGACGATGGTACAGTCGGTACTGCATTTAATTGGTTATAATAAGGCCAGCGCGGCATGGTGTGGATTCCGGTATAGTTTGGGAGCTTGTGGCATGGTGGGCCTGAGTGGCCGTCAGAGGGACCCGGTGGCTCCTGCCACTAAGGATCAGGGGAGTGCGGTGCAGTAAGGTGCACTGGGTACGCTGGCTGGTGCATATATTGGATGCTCAGAGTTTAAGTGATGGATGGAAAGGTTTTAATGGTTGGTTTGGCTTGCAAGTTGGGGGAGCAAGCGTTGGGTGTGTGGGGTCCAGGCCACGCAAGGTGTCACGTGGCCTGTTCTGTGGCGGGGGTAGGTCTGGTCCAGAGGCGGTTTAACGGATAATGTTGTTTGATTGGAGAGTCACTTGTAGGATATAGTGGCTCCGGTTACAAGGATCTTGCAGGCATGGGTCCTGCAAGGTGGGGGGTATTGATCCGTAGGTGATTCATACCTCATCTCCGGCCCGGTGTGTGTTGCGGCCAGGGATAATGTTTTGGTGGTGGAAGGTGGTTTCTGGACCGGGCCTACCCAGGGTTACGTATTGTATTACGTACTGTATTATTATTATGGTATTACCTATTGTTAAATGTTGGGGACGCCCGTTGGACGGCGCCCCCTTGTGTTAGTGTGTAAACAATAGACAATAAAGGGCTGCTGTGGCCATATTTTACCAAGTCACAAGCAGTGTCCGTGTATTATTGATACCGGGTAAGGGTAATTTGGGAATAATATAGGAATCAACGACCGGAAAATCCCTCCTGGAAATGTCATGGTGGAAGTGCGCCTTCAGTTGGCCAGTCAGCGGTGATCCGTTGGGGAATTTCCAGAAGTCGTCATTTTGCCGCCATTTTTTGGCGCGAAAAACTACAGCCCAGCGTTCTCTCCCCCGAGAAAGGGCGCGAAGCTGAAGCCCCGCCCCCTGGGAACATGGCCGGAAGGAAACAACACCCTGAGGCTGAAAACGAAACTAACCTGCCACACAAGGGAGTGCTTGCAAAAGACCAAGGGGGAGAAGCGGGAAGATGTCCGCGCCTAATCCGGATGGTGGAGTATTGCCTGCCGTGGGAGCAGCGGAACCTGCGGATGTGGCAGAGGATGGGAACGTGGCGGCTCCCGCTCCGGTCGCAAGAGCGGGGGAAGCGGTGGCCCTGGCGATCACCCAAGTCATGCCGATCACCTTGCCCTACGTGCCCGGTGCTGCCTGGCTACCCCAGTACGATGGGAAGCCCCATGCCCTGCAGGTATTCAAGAAGAAAATATGTACTGTTCTTGATATGTATGCCATGACCGGCAAGCAGCGTGCATCTGTGGTGCTCGGGCAGTTGACCAGAGCCGCTGAGCAGGAGGTGGAGACTTGTGCTGATGCCGACCGGGCCTCGGTAACCGCCATTTTTGATAAGCTGCAGATTGGTTTCAAAATCCGCACTGAAGCGGATTTGCGGATGCATTTTTACAACTGTCCACAGCGCCCTCAGGACAGCATTCGGGACTACGCCTTGAGGCTGCAGACTGCCCTTCATAAGTTGAAGCAGAGGGACTCCATTACCGAGGCCGAGAGCAACAAAATGCTGGTGGAGCAGTTCCTGCAAGGGCTGGGGTCTGCTGAAGACCGCAAGCAGCTGAGACTGTGGTCCCTCGAACATTGAGACTTGACCTTTGCCGTCCTAAAGGACTGGGCCATTAAAGCGCTACAGACATCTGAAGCTGGTGCCCCCGACCTGCCATCCTGCCCGGCTGACACAGTGCATGTCTCAGTAGCGACCCCCTTGTTGGCCCTGCCGGTACCCTCTTCCCAGTATTGAGGAGTCATTGACTGCACTGAGAACAGAAAATTACTTCTCAACTCTTGATCTTACCAGCAGTTACTGGCTGGTGTCCGTCGCAGAAGAAGACCGGGAGAAGACTGCTTTGCTACCCCGATGGGTCTCTGCGAGTTCAACAGCATGCTTTTGGGCTGTGCAATGAGCCAGGAACTTTCCAGAGGCTGATTGAGTGCTGTTTGGGACATCGGAATTTTGAAACGGTCCTGTTATATTTGGATGATGTCATCGTCTACTCCAGGACATACGAGGCCCATTTGGAACACCTTGCCGAAGTGTTTGAAGCTCTCTCCAAATACGGGATGAAGCTGAAGCCCTCCAAGTGCCATCTACTGAAGCCCAAAGTGCAGTACCTCGGGCATGTGGTGAGTGCCGAAGGTGTGGCACTAGACCCAGAGAAGATCACAGCCATCCAAAGTTGGCCGAAGCCTACCACAACTAAAGAAGTGAGGCAGTTCCTAGGTCTGGTGGGCTACTACCGCCGCTTCATCAAGGGCTACACCAAGATGGCAGCCCCCATGCAAGACCTCCTAGTGGGGCAAACTAAGAATGGCAGGGCCCCTGGGCCCCCGCTTGCCTGGGGTGAGACACATGAAGAGTCCTTTCAGCAGCTGAAGTTGGCCTTAACCGGAGAAGAGATCCTGGCCTACCCCGACTATGGTCTCCCGTTCATTCTTTACACGGACGCCAGCAATGTGGGCTTGGGTGCTGTCCTGTCCCAGATGCAAGATGGCAGGGAGAAGGTGATTGCTTATGCATGCAGGAATCTCCGGCCGACAGAACGAAATCCCGAGAATTACAGCTCCTTCAAGTTGAAGTTCTTGGCACTCGTCTGGGCGATAACAGAGAGGTTTAAGAATTACCTAACATCCGTGAAGTTCACGGCCTATACGAACAATAACCCCCTGACTCACCTGGATACGGCAAAGCTAGGGGCCCTGGAACAACGCTGGGTGGCCCAGCTCGCTAACTATGACTTCACCATCAAGTACAGAACCGGCCACAAGAATACCAATGCGGATGCGTTGTCCCAGATGCCACACCTACCTGATGGAGGGTTGGATGAAGATGAACTGGAAGGAATTGAACTACCTGTGTTCCATCAGTCTGAGGGTATAAAAGATTTTGGCCAGCAGCAGGCAACCTTCGACTCATTACCCCACCATGGGTGGCAAGAGTCCCAAGACCAGGAGCCTGCGGTCCGGTTAGTCAAGATGATGATCTCTCAAAACTGTTCCAGGTTAGCACCTACTGCCCCCGCAGAGGCACAGCGGCTGTGGAAAGAAAGATACCTCCTGTACCTGCAACAGGGCAAGCTGTACAGGGGGCTAACTAACCTAAAGACACACGAGAAAGTCTGCCAGCTCGTGGTACCACAAGCATATGTACCTGTGGTCTTGAAAGCTTATCACGATGGGGCTGGACATTTTGGCTGGAAGAAGTTGGAGATGCTACTGAGGGAGCGCTTCTACTGGAGTGGGATGAGAGAGTCCATCGAGGCATGGTGCAGAGAGTGTGGTCCCTGTGCATTAAGAAGATGGGATGGAACCAGTCAGAAAGCCCCACTACAGCCAATCGTTACCTGTCAGCTGTTGGAGCACGTCGCCTTGGACCACGTCAAGCTCACGCCCAGCCGGAGCGGCTTCACGTACACCCTTACCATCGCGGATCATTACTCCAGGTTCATGCTGGTGGTGCCCGTCAAGGACTTAACAGCTCGTTCTGCAGCAATGGTCTTTCAGGCATACTTCTGCCGGCCGCATGGTTACCCGGAGAAGGTGCTTACAGACCAGGGCCCTGCCTTTGAAGCAGAGATCTTCCAAGAATTCTGCAACCTGTATGGATGTAAAAAGATCCGGACCACGCTCTACCATGCTCAGACTAACGGGATTGGCGAGAAAATGAACCATCTAGTCCTCAACCTTCTCAAGACCCTGGCCCTCGAGGAGCGGAACCTGTGGTCTGAGAAGCTGCCCGACTTTGTGGACATGTACAATATCATCCCTAGCAGTTCCACTAAATGCACACCCGCATAACTGATGAGGGCGAGGCCCGGGAGATTGCCGTTGGATCTGGAGTTGGATGTTGAAGTGCATGAGACCATTTCCTGAAACTGCCAATTGGGATGCTAAGCACCAGAAACAGTACCGGCAGATCCAAGAATACGTAGAAAGAAACCTGTGCCAGAGCAGGGAGAGACAGGAGCAGCGTTTCAACAGGTGAGCCCAGGCTGCCCCCTTTGAACCTGGAGATATAGTACTAAAGAGAAAGAGAAGACTGCACAAGCTGGATGTCCAGTGGGAAAAGGCTCCTTAAGTTGTCCAACCCACTGGATGGGGGAGGGTGAGGGAATCAGAAAACGTATCTCACCAGTCGTGACCAGGGGAAGACTACGACCACTGTGTCCAGAGCCTCTGAAGATGGTGGAGAAGGTTCACGCTCCCACACAGGGCACGGAGAAGGTGAAAGAGGTGATCCACACTGTCATGGGTGACTTCCCGGCTGATTGGCCTATGCAGAATGGAGCAGTGATTGTTCCTGTGATAATGTTCCCACAACCCGTGGAAGATATGGAGCCGGAGAGGCCTGTCAGCAATACATCACCACCTGAACCCAGGGAGGCACTTGCACCTACACCACGCGCCCGTAGATCCCTACCAGCTGTACCTGATATTAGGGCAGAGGAACCCATAATTCACTCTACCTCATTAGTCCCCAGTGAGAGCAGGGAGCTAAGACGGTCCACACGCCCCAACCTGGGACAGCCACCCCTCAGCTATAGGGAAACTGACGTTTAGTGAGTAGAGCCCACTTACTGTGTACATAGTCTTGTGTGTGTGTCGATGAATCCCAATTGACCGAATAATTCAAATGATTGAAAGTTAAGGTAGCGGAAACCCGGCTACCTCAGTTAAGCCAGTCCCCGTTGGGACCACGCATTATTCCAGTTTGAAAAAGTTTTAAAAAAAATGGACCATGGCTTTGGACTGGAAAGCCACCCAAAAACTATTGGGCCTTTTAAATAGTCCCTGACCAACCTTCTCACCCTGCTGCAGTCTTTGGAGAAGCTGGTTGGAGGAAGGGCCTGCGGTAGAGTCGGCCGAGGCCCAGTCACCACCAAAACCGGTGGTGACTACCCTCCGGGCCATGGGTCCACTGGATAGACTGCCGGGTAAGGAACTTTTAATCCAGCCCATAAGGGCAACACCCGGACTTGTCCTGGACTTGGGCAAGGGGTGCGCACCAGTGCTTAGTGGTGGCACCAGGGGGCAGGTTGTTTTGGGTGGGGGTGCGGTGAGAAGGACCCGGTTTGTCCCGTCCCGGTTTAGATGTGTAACGTTTAAACAATGTGCCTCCCATAAGGGAAGAAAACCAATGTACTTCATTGTTAGTATGCTTGTAAACTGTTCCCTTTTCTATTTTCAGTTCCTGTTAAATAAATGTTGGTGGTCGGACAGCCCACAGACGGTCTGTATTAAACAAAGGTAGTCATACAATAGGCCCCCGCATAACACCTTCCCTCACCTAGGTCACATACAGCCGACCTGAAACCCTAGTCACCCCCCTCAGGGCAAGACAGGCACACCAGTGGGCGGGACAAGGCGGTTAGGAAACGCCCACCTAGGGGTCTAGACAACCCGGGGCGGGAAAACAAGCAGTTAAGCTTCAGAAGAAGTGGTAGTTCAAGTTGAGAGGAGTGGAGACTGGAGCTCACGGCTCCTCAGATACACAACAAGCCGGGAGCGGACTCCTGTGTTCCATACCAGGAAGTCTAAACACACAACCAAAACTAGTGCAGAGGAGAAGACGGCGACCATCAGCCCGAGTGGAGGACCAGAGTACAATCGGCCGCGGCGGCCGGCCACCAGCACCTTGGTTTACCAAAAGTGTGATTCATTTAATTGTGAGTAACTAAACATCCCCTGGTACGTCCGGGCGCGCAGACCCTGCCATCGCCATACCCTGCACAGAGACACTGGGCCCCAGGGCAACCATCCCTACCCACGGAGGGGGTTAACATCTGGCTGCCATTACATCTCCCCCAGGTATCCCACAACAGCAGCAGTGGTGTCCTACTTCACCACACACTGTGGGTGGCGTCACGAACTGAACACGGCCATGGCCGTGCAACTACATCCTCCTTTTCATTCGGCGTGTCCACGTGACCCCTGGGTCCGGAGGATCTCTTGAGCCACAAAGCGGGTCTGGATCCGAACAGCCCGGCTGCTGCGGGCGTGGTGGGTGGCACATTCACACGTTGCTTTTTTATTGCTTTTTTTTCCTGCAGCAAAAAAGCTGCTGCTTTCAAAAAGGAGCAGGTTTTGCTGTGCCATTTGTCTACAGCGCGTTTAAATAAAGTTAGTTTAATCTACTGCAAAAGCAGCAAAAAACAGCTGTACTTTTGCTCTCTCATTGTTTTCAATGGTGAAAAATAAAACCCTGTAAAAACGCTGAAAGAATTGACATGTTGCTTGTTTCAAAAACAGAAGGTTGCTTTATTTTAATCACCGCTTGCTACTGCGGTGAGCCGGCCGTGATCCCTGCACATGTTTGCTTATTTGGACAGCAGATATGTAGGGCTAACAGGCACGGGTGGATCCACAATCCACCGGCACATGATTGCAACTTGGATCACGTTATCAAAATGTGACAGCGCGATATAAATAGCCGTGGCAGAGATCACGCAGTTCTCCCCCGCCGATCACGAGGAGCTGATGGTTGTCAAGGTAGCGACGGTTCATGTGATGACATCTGTCGCTATCATGTCTTATTTCCTGTGTGAGCCAACAGAACGGCGGCTCTCACAGGAACCCTGCATTTCTGCTGATCAGAGCTGTGCAGCTCTGATCACCAGAAATGAATAAGCGATCAGACTGTACAAGCATAAAATCCCCTAGGGAACCTACTAAAAAAAACACAAACAAAAGAACTCATTTGATATCGATGTGTTCAGAAATGCCCAATCAAAACATAAGATTAATTGATCTGATTGGTACACAGCATGGTGAGAAAAAAAAAAAATTACAAATGCCAAAATTAGTTTTGGGTCTCCACTTTTTTTTTTTTTTTTTTAAAAAATGCAATAACAGACAATCGAAACGTAGCATCTGCAAATCTCTGAATTTTGTTTAACCCCTTAGAAGTAAACGCACACGTTTGGCATCTACAAACTCGCACCGACCTGAGGGATCACACCGACTCAGTTTTACCATATAGTGAACACTGAGTAAAATATCCCCAAAAAAAATTGTGCACTTGCACTTTTTTGTAATTTCACCACATATGGAATTTTTTTTCCCCCCGTTTTCTCATACACCATGTGGTTAAACTAATGGTTTCATTCTAAAGTACAAATTGTCCCACAAAAAAAAAAAAAAAAAAAAAAAAAAAAAAAAAAAAACACAAATCACCCGGGGGTGACTTGGCCAAATCTCAGATTTTGCTGGTACTGTAAAATGCAGCTTTTAGATTTCCATAAAAAAAAGTGGAAGAAAAAAAAAAAATGCTGCTAAAACACAGCATGTGAACAAAGCCTAAAAACCCATTTGTAAACATTGAACAAAAGAAAAAACAAAAAAAACACAACAGCTTCCTGAAGCATTTTTGCTTGAAAAACTCGATGGGTTCAAGTGAGTTTATAAGACGTTGTGCGCTCATTCCCTGAGGGAGACTTACAGGTACTTTTACTAATTTAAGGTTTAGTCACACACAACGCCCAGGGCCATTGTAAATGCAGGTCTGAGGCACATTCCCAACATGCTACGCCTCCGGCCATGACTCAATGTAAGACAAGACTTGTGCCTTCCAGTTACACTACTGTCAATAATCAAAAAGAACTACCAAAAACCTGCGGAACACTAAATTTATACATTGGAGGCAAGAGTTAGGAAACTGATTGTAGGCCTGTTTGTGTTGCCCATAGCAACCAATCACAGTGTAGCTTTCATATTTTAAAAGCAGAATATGGAATGGAAGCTGCGCTCTGATTGGTTGCTATGAGTACCACAGGGTTACGAAAATGAGCCTGTGTTTGACAGGACAGTCAATGGTTGTAGTTTCAGAAAACATTTAGCGCCACATGTTGGGGATTCTGGCAGTAGAATATTCACCGTTTCATGGTGCATAGACGACTAGTCAATGTATTGGCGTACTATACGCACCAGCTATGGACATTTTTTATGTCAAATGTATGATATTATGCAAAATAATAAGGCCTTATGGGATTATTTGTGGGGTCCTTGTGTGAAGCCCCACAGGTGCTGTTGTGTCGGTGCATTACCTTCAGGGACTCCACGTGGATGGGACAGTATGGTCACAGGTAGGGAACCCTCTTCTAGGATTGTCGTGACGCCACTCTCGGTATTGCGGTCAGTGGGGACCGCCACTGCAGATTGAGGGGTGCCTGGGGCTGATGGTGGGTGTAGTCAGTTGTAGTGGCCTCCCGAGAGTGAGGCAAGCCCCAGGACCCTGTGTAGGTGTGTGGAACCACAAGGCGCAGAATAACTCCAGTCCAAACAGTCTTTCAGGGATTTTACTCACATTAGGTGGCAGGGTGAGTAACCCGGGCGTAGCTGGGATGAACCAGGCTGGAACCAGGTGTCCTTCAGGCTGACTTGTGGAAGATGGCTACTGACTCGCCTTCCTTAGCCCTTCTGTTATTTATGATGACCCCGACTTGCAGTCCCTACGGGGGTCACCCAGGGAAGTTGCTGCTCCCCTCGTTTCGGCCCGTTTGCTTGTAGCCTGGACCAGGTCACTCCGGCTGCTTGCCTCTTGTGAACTATGGGCCCTCTCTTTGCTACGTGGCTGCGGACTCTGTGGTATTGTCTTGGGGGTTTGAAGTGCCCCCTCAGGCAGGTTTGGCAGAAGAAAGGTGAATCTATCTCTGCACTGGGACCTGTTACCCGTGCGGGCCTGGTACCTCCCTGGCAGTCCCCTTACTTTGCCACCCCATTGCTCTCTCTAGCCATAGGTGGATTTAGGGCGGCACTACCAGGTGACCGATCTCCCCCGTCAGTAGTCACTGCGCGTACGCTGTTAGATTGCAGCAGCTCCAGGGCACTCCGTCTGCTCTCCCTGAGGTCCACACTAAACTGACTCACTGCTCCTCCTCTCCTGTTCTTGCCTACGCAACCTAGCAACCAGGCTCTCCACCACACCCCTTGAGTGGACATGGAGGCCACACCCCCTCCTGGAAGCTCTCAGGAGTCCTCCCAAAGGTACATGTATGAGACCTGATTACTATGCGCCTGTGTAGTGACACCTCAGTTAGGCTTCTGGATTACCTGTGTTGCACTGTCCCCAGCATGGGAGCAGTACTCAGTGGTGCCTGACCAGGTCAGGGGCGCCACACTTGCCCCTCAGACTGGAGCTACTTGCCAAGTTTGGTGATGATACATGTCATTGGGTCAAAGATGGTACTACAATGCCCTATAATTTGTAGAGGCTAGTGCAATGTTTTCCCACGCAATGCGTTTAGTGGGCAAAGTCACCGTTTAAATTCAGGCTCAAGTGTAAGGCCATGTGCCCACGGGAGCTTTTTGCTGCGGAGTTTGCCGCGGAAAACCTGCGGATTTATCTGGATTTTCCAGATAAATCCGCAGGTTCTAGCATGTACAGGCACTCCCCATGTTACCCTATGGGACATTGGGGAGTGTCTGTGTCCACGCTGCGGAAAGTGCGGCTGCGGAATCTCCTGCGGAGATCCCTCAGTCGCACCTAACTGCATGTCAATTATTCATGCGGATTTACTTGCGGAGATCCCGGCCCTCCGCTATGGAGATAGAGGCCAGGACGTCCGCAGGTAAATCGCGTGAATCTCCGCATGTTTTCCGCAGCTATTCCGCTGGAAACTCGCAGCTAAAAATAGCTGCGGCTGCCAGCGGGCAGCTGCGGGAAACATGCGGCCGTACCTGCGAATATATCCGCAGGTACGAGCGTCCCGTGGGCACATGGCCTAAGAACCACACTAATGTTGGGTGATGTTTTACTCTAATTAGTGAAGAGCGAGCACTACCATGCTCAAATGCTCCGTACTCGGAACCAGTAATGAACAAGCACTACCATGCTCGGGTGCTCGGTACTCTTAACCAGTGATTAGCGGGCACTACCATGCTCAGGTGCTCTGTACTCGTAAGCAGTGATATGCGAGCACTACCATGCATACTATCATATAACTAGTGATGACGAGTGAGCATTACCATGCTCGGGTGCTTGGTACTCGTAACTAGTAATAAGCGAGCACTACCATGCTCAGGTGCTCTGTACTTGTAATAAGTAGTCTGATGCTCGGATGAGCTCAACTCATGTACAGAGTATAATGGAAGTCAATGGGAAACTTGAGCATTTTTCTGGAAGATCTTCAGAGAAAGTGTGAAAGTTCCCAATTCACTTCCATTATACTCAGATACTGGAGCCAAGTCCATCCGAGCGTCCGACTGCTCATGACAAGTACCGCGCACCCAAGCATGGTAGTGCTAGCACATCACTAACTTTAAAACCTTTGCACACCTTTCATAGAGCCAAACAAAAACTCGGGCCAGTAACATTCGCAATGTGACTGGCTCCGTGTGCAGCTAAGGCCGGTGTCACATATCTGGCTTTTCGCCAGATATGGCGCACTCCAGTACACTGTTAACAGTACAATGTCAGCGCCGCAACTTCCGTGTTACATGCTCTGGTCACATGACAGCATGTTACCGGCACTTGTCGCGCTGCCATTGCACTGTATACAGTGTACTGACGTGCGCATTATCCGGCAAAACGGCGAAAAGCCGGATGTGTGAAACCGGCCTAAATGTGCTCATCCACATATCAGATAAGTGCAGATGCTGCCTGCCATTTACATGCACTGGTCTGGTCAAAAAAATCAGACCAAAGTGGTATAGGCTGGGATTTTTTTCTACAAGCAGACCATTGTTTCATGTGAAAAATTGACTATGTGCACATTGGCTGTCATAAGTCCATTTACTCACTGTGGCGCATATGGACAGCACACATCAGTATAATATGCTTTTTTGAACAACCCTTCAGGGTCTATGGAGAGGCCTGGCAGGCATGGCTGAGTTATACAGCAAGCATCTGCATGTAACAGCAGTGACTGGCGCTACCTCCAATCTCTGCAGTTAAAGGGAATCTGTCACCAGGTTTTTGTCACCTAATCTGAGACCAGCATAATATAGGGACAGAGATCCTGATTCCAGTGGGGTTTAACTTACAGAATTCACTGTAGTTTTGATAAACTCACTGATTATCATTAGAGGACTACTTGACGTGCTGCAGGTAGTCCAGCATATCCATGAGCTCTGTATAACTGCTAGATTTACAGCAGAGAATGCATTGATTTTATCACAACGATAGCAAACAGCTCAGTAAGTGACATCACTGGAATCAGGGTCTCTGTCTCTACAATATGCTGCTTGCAGGTAGCAAAAACCTGGTGACAGATTCCCTTTAAACAGTTTAGTAGCTACTGTAAAACCTTGCCAGTGGCATTTAAAATGCTCTAGTTGCTGAACGCAATTGTGGGGTGCCAGTGAGCTGCCATGGGAGTGAAGAGGTGGGGGGGGGATTGTGAAGACGTTGCCATCTTGGTCCTTTAAATTTCAGCATTGCAGCATATAGTGCAAGTGATCAAACAATGGCAGGTTTGAAAGGGGACTAAAAAAATAAAAAAAAGGTTTCACCAGATTTTTTTCATGGTAAGATGAATGGCTTCATTCAAAATTTCAACTTGTCCTGCAAAAAGGCGAGCCTGTTGGTTGATGGAAAAAAATAAAAAAAAAAGTTCTGAATCTTGGAAGAAGAGGGACAGAGAACGAAAAATAACTGGCGAGAAGGGGAGATAAATATAGATCAAAAAGCAGTATCGGGCTGGACTGATTAGACTATGTGTTATTTTTGGTCTGAGACGAGTGTTGATGTGACTACTTTCTTCCACCATGTCACAGGCAGTGTAAGGACGACTACATCAGTCCTACGGTGTCAGGACCCCTCCAAACAACTCCTCATATCTCAGCTTCCTGGAGCCCTGCGAGTGTAAGGATCAGGGGATGCGGGATGGAAGAGTTACCTGCTGTCATGTGCGGAGCGTCAGACTGTGAGTGGAGTGCCACTTTAAGCCAATGTGCAGACTATGAATGTTACATAGTGTTGAGCGAGTAGTTGACTATTCGCATTCACTATGCTGTTAGTGAGTACTGTCCGCTACTCACATATTCGTTACGATTAACAGGCGCAATGTACGTCAATGGGACATACATGCCAAGTAGTGAGTAACCTGAAAGCCATACTTTTCGTGCGAGTAGCAAATAGTATAGCTTTCGGGTTACTCGCTACTTGGCGTGTATGTCCCATTGACGTACATTGCGCCCGCTACTCGTAACGAATATGCGAGTAGCGGACAGTACTCACTAACAGTATAGCAAGTATGAATAGTCAACTACTCGCTCAACACTAGTGTTACATTAAGGGTTCTCTGATTTACACTTGTTCATCATTAATAACTTATGGTGTAAACTAATGGGGATATTATTCTGCTATATATTTAACGCTAACACAATAGAACAGAAACGAAGGAGAAGAGTTCCGACTAACGACAAAAACTGTGACCTCTCCGTAAGAAATATTCCATGACCGAGCATATGCCACATTACAAAAAAAAGTGAAATTGCAAACGTGACCTATAAACTGTGAACCCATCCCTCGCACCGCGATACAGAGCATAAAAACCGCTGCCGTTACCTGAAGCGACGCCTTCGTCCCATTCCGATTCCGATCTTTTTAAGCGATTTGCCGTAAATCCAAAACAAACTTGCACTCCAAAGATAAACGTGACGAAGGATACGACCTGCGGACACAAAGAGTGACAAGGTAAATGTCACACGGGTCGGCTCGTGAAATCAAGCACAGCTGCGGCAACGCAAGAGTTAAATCCCAAATTCAGCTCTGGAAGGTCGAGGGATGCGCCAAAGTCTCCCCTACCTGGTAGAAGCGTAAAACATCGCTTGGAGGCATAGTGCAGGAATCCCTGGGAGCCACTAGGTAATGCTTCCCTTTAGGTTCAGTGTGTGTCTGCAGGGATTGCTGTGTGACTTGAGTCTATTAGTTACAACTGATCCCACCTGGTTGAGTGGACGGGCTCATTTCATTTGCCCAGGGTCTGGTTTCATCATGTTTCGCTCACAAATCACAGGACTGGATGTAGGAGGCTGCCTGCAGCACCACATCCCCCCCTCTTCTCTCCAAACACACACTTCTCTCACACTTAGTCAATAGCAGTTTACTTTTAACGCGCTCCAGCACAGACTGTCAATGTACTTTATAACGACGGCGAGAAGAAAAAAAAAAAAAAGCAACTGACAAATATCTGCTCAATGTAAAATGGATCTAAAAATATATCCGTAAGAAAGCAAAGTCTATGTGGATATCTGCTGCAAAAAAATAAATGCCACCGTATGGCCCGACTGTGCCGGAGGATTTTATCGGTTGGGTTAGGCTGCGAACACATGTCCTGTAATCATCCTGCAAAAATCAGTTGGCAAAAAAAGTTGTTCGGACAAAAAAAAAGTTTTGTTTTGATGTTAAATAATTGATTTCTGCTGGATCCGTTTTTAAACATTGGAGTCTATGGAGAACGGATCCATTTTTCTTGCATCTGTAACAAATCCGTTTTTTTCTTACTGGATCCGTTTCAAATTGAAAATTAATAGTAATCCATTACCGAATCCATTCTCCATAGGCTACAAAATTTAAAAAAAATGGATCTTGCAGAAATCAGTTACCAATGGACAAAAAAGTTGTGTTTGCACTTTTTTGCCAATGGATCTCTGCAGGATCCATTCTAACGGATAACTGCTGGAGGCATGAACTTAGCCTAAAGGCAGAGTCACACTGACATATGACTCGCACGAGTGCATTGAGAAAATCTCGCATTGTATTCGGCTCCATGTAAGACAATGCTGCAGCTCAGATCTGCGAGGTTTTCATCAGCCCTAAATGGGCTGCGATTGTCTGCGAGAGCCATGTCACTCGCAAGAGAAACATTGGACTAAAGGCCCCATCACACACAGAGATAAATCTTTGGCAGATCTGTGGTTGCAGTGAAATCATGGACATATTGTTCCATTTGTACAAAGCCACAAACCTAATGTGGCGCCCCTGACCTGGTCAGGCACCACAGAGTATTGCACCCATGCGGGAGCAATGCTTCCAGGTAATCTCCAAAGGCCAGGATGAGGTGCACACACAAACATATAGTGACCAGGCCTCCCACATTACCAGAGGGGACCCTTGGGTAGCCAGAAGGGGTTAACTTTCAATTCCCAGCTGGGGGTGTGTTCAGGGGCTGGTTGCTAGGAAGCAGGGCAGAGAGAGAGAGGAAGAGGAGAGTCTGGAGGAAGAAGTTGAAGTGTGTGGAAGGGAGCAGAGGAGCTCTCGTGTCAGACAGGTCCTGAGGAGTGCAGTAGCTGAAAGCGGGGGAGAAAGGGTACCGTGGGTCGGCCTGAAAGACATCCAGAGAGAGGGGTGGCTGAGTACGGAGATCCTGGTATCCGAGCACGCAAGGGGAAACAGATCCCCAGTACAGGCAGCAAATCATCCAGAGCTGCTTAACCTACAGGTGGGGGGGGGTACTTTATGCCCTCACCACTACTACACAGAGCTCGAGCCAAGCAGCAATCACCAGGCCCATAAGGGGACAGGGCCAGAAGCCATCCCACCAAGGCCACGCTGCCGGCAGACGGGCCAGAGAGAGGGGAGCGGGGTAGTAACAGCTTCCCTGGAGGAGTCCTACCACGCTTCAAGCAAGGGATCCTCCCAAACAAAAAGAGTGCAAGGAGGGCGAGCGGACAGCTACCCTCAGAACGGCCTCCTGGAATTCCTGGTTCCACCTGGTTATCACAGTGTCGCCCGGGCATCTCACCGTGACCTCTAAACAGTGAGTAAACACGTTAAAAGACTTCTTGGACTGTGTTTGAGTCATTCTGCGACCTGTGGTCCCACCCACATACACAGGGACCTGGGGCTTGCCTTACTCTCAGGAGGCTATTACAACCTACTGCACCCACCATCAGCCCCAGGCATCCCTTAACCTGCAGTGGCGGTCCTCACTGACCGCAATTCTGAGAGTGGCGTCACGACGAATCCCAAAACGAAGGTTCCCTACCTGTGACCAGACCGTCCCATCCCGTGGAGTCCCTAAGGGTAATACACTGCTGCACCGCACCTGTAGGGCTTCACACTGGCACTGATTGTCCACAATTTCACTGCAACCACAGATCTGCCAAAGATTTATCTCTGTGTGTGACAGGGCCTTACAGCTCCAAAGTTTTAAAAAAAATGGAACCTGCAGAAATCAGTTATTTAACAATGGACAAAAAAGTTGTATTTGCACTTTTTTGCCAATGGATCTCTCTCACTCGGGTGTCATCCAAGAGCAGTGCGATATACGCATAGGCTGATAATGGAGGAAATGGGGGAATTAATCCTTCCCCCTCCTCAGCAGCTGTGATCTGATCGCAAGATTGGATCACAGTAACATGACACTCGGCTTACATTCGCAGCAGAGCTGGAGATGAGGGTCATTAGCATATCGCATCTGATGCTCTCGCATCGCATGCTATATGCTAATGTGACTCCAGTCTTAAGGCCCCGTCACACTAAGCAACATCGCTAGCAACATCGCTGTTAACGAACAACTTTTGTGACGTTGCTAGCGATGTTGCTGTGTGTGACATCCAGCAACAACCCGGCCCCTGCTGTGAGGTCGTTGGTTGTTGCTGAATGTCCTGGGCCATTTTTTAGTTGTTGCTGTCCTGCTGTGAAGCACAGATCGCTGTGTGTGACAGCGAGACAGCAACAACTAAATGTGCAGGCAGCAGGAGCTGGCTTCTGCGGAGGCTGGTAACCACAGTAAACATCGGGTAACCAAGAAGCCCTGTCCTTGGTTACCCGATATTTACCTTCGTTACCAGCGTCCGCCGCTCTCAGCTGTCAGTGCCGGCTCCTGCTCTGTGCACATGTAGCTGCAGGACACATCGGGTTAATTAACCCAATGTGTGCTGTAACTAGGAGAGCAGGGAGCCAGCGCTAAGCATTGTGCGCTGCTCCCTGCTCTGTGCACATTTAGCTGCAGCACACATCGGGTAATTAACCCGATTTGTGCTGTAACTAGGAGAGCAGGGAGCCAGCGCTCAGTGTGCGCTGCTCCCTGTTCTCTGCACATGTAGCTCCGTGTGCTGGTAACCAAGGTAAATATCGGGTTGGTTACCCGATATTTACCTTAGTTACCAAGCGCAGCATCTTCCACGCGGCGCTGAGGTCTGGGGGCTGGTCACTGGTTGCTGGTGAGCTCACCAGCAACTCGTGTAGCGACGCTCCAGCGATCCCTGCCAGGTCAGGTTGCTGGTGGGATCGCTGGAGCGTCGCAGTGTGACATCTCACCAGCAACCTCCTAGCAACTTACCAGCGATCCCTATCGTTGTTGGGATCGCTGGTAAGTTGCTTAGTGTGACTGGACCTTTAGGTTATATTTTCTCCTTCAGAGAAAAACAGTCTGATTATGCTAATGAAACCCTGATCTGAGCTTGATCAGAGTGGGATCCATTTTTCTCAGAGATGGAGAAGATAAAAAAAAATCTCCATTTCCTCCACTCTATCAGTCCATGAAAATTGGATATCACTCGAACATCATCCAGGTGCGATCCGATTTTTTTCACAGACCCAAAGACTTGAGTGGCCAAGTGTGATCCGATTTACAGAGGAAAATCCTCCATGCTGTGAAAAATCAGACGTGCACTGCCTCACTGAATAACATTGGTCTGAGTGCAGTCTGATGTTTTGTCGGATCGTACTCGGACCAAAAATATGTCTGTCTGCATGAGTCTTTATTGTGCAATAGACACTAACAATAAATAATTGGTCTATGCATCGGAGAGCTGGAGGGGCTTAGCAGTATCAAGGGTAGGATGGCACCAAGAGAATGCTCTGCCTTGATTGGGAAAGTTATTGTAGGTACAGCAGAAAATAGAATCTTTGCAAAGAGTGAAGGAAAGTCTAGGTGTAACTTGACCTCATGGACCCCAATGCAAAATCTCCAACATGGACCCCCAACTATCACGTGTCTTTAAAAATGTTAGTCTTCTTGGAAAGTAGTATGTCTAATCCAATATGCTAATGAAATAAGACTACCTCTCATCCTGTTAGAAAACACATTTGATAGACTGTCATTGGATTTCCAGACCCATATCTTCAAGGGAACCTACAGAGTCCCCTGTGCCCTCCAACCCAGCAGCATTGATACATGGATGCCCAAATTCCCTCCATAACCAGCCCTGTATAATGCTATTTACTAATATGAATGTTTAAAAACAGACTTTTAAACCTCACTTTCAGTATTCTAATTAGGCCTGTAAGTAGTAGTTTTTTCCATGTTATCATGCCCCAGTGGGCGTGATAACATGCTTTCCATGAGCCAGTATCACCACTAGCTCCTGGAAATTTCACGCATGCGAGCGACTCATTTCGGCTTCGTCAATGTGCCTTTGAAGCCGGGTGTACGTTTCCCGCCTTCATTAGACGCACTGTGCATGACCGGAAGTTCAGAAGACGTGTCCATGAGCCGTCTTCTGAACTTCCGGTAATGCACAGTACTCCTAATGAAGCCAGGAAACGTACACCTTGCTTCTGAGGAACACTGAAACAGCCGAAATGAGCCGTGCGCATGCACAACATTTCCTGCAGCTGGAAATTGTCACCTCTTATCTCAGTATTGGGAAAATTTGTCTTCACTGAATACAGATTTTATACAATTTGAAAAATATCTTATAAAAATAAGCACATTTGTCTTAGATATCTCACACACTTGCTTATATTTAGGTGAACTATTGATTTGTGAAATAAAAGTTGAAATCACAGTTACTCTTTAACTTATTTGCAGATGATCTCTTATTAATACTAAAGAAAACACTATTTTCTTTACTATAATTAATCTCAACAGTCACTCTCTATACTGCAGTTTCGAGTCTTATGATTAATTATCAGAAATCTGAAATACTTTATTGTATTACCCAATGAAGTACCTGTAAGCTAATAGATCTGAATTTCTAATTCCAACCTCTTTCTCATTACTGACTGTATTTAGGCAAAAAATCTCACCACATCCTTTATCTCATTATACACAGTCATGGCTGAAAATGTTGGCACCCTTGAAATTATTCCAGAAAATCAAGTATTTCTCCCTGTAAATTATTACAATACACATGTTGTGTTATTCACATATTTAATATCTTTCTGTGTATTGGAATAACACAAAAAAAAGAGAAAAAAAGGCAATATGGACATATTATGGAAAACCCCCAAAATGGGCAGGACAAAATTGTTGGCACCCTCAACTTAATATTTGGTTGCACACCCTTTACCCTTTGGAATAAATAACTGCTATCAATCGTCTCCTATACCTGTCCACAAGCTTCTTACTCCTCTTACCTTGAATCTTGAACTCTTCTTTATAAGCTGCTCCAGGTCTCTCATATTTGCAAGTTCCTTCACCCAACAGCAATTTTCAATTCTCTCCACTGGTGTCAATAGGATTTAGATTCAGATTCATTACTGACCACTTCAGAACTCTCCAGCGCTTTGTTTCCATCCATTTATGGCGGCTTGTATGTTTGGGGTCATTGTCCTGCTGGAAGACTCATGACCTAGGATGCAAACCCAGCTTTCTGACACTGGGCACTACATTGCCACCCAAAATCCTTTGGCAATCTTCAGATTTCATAATGCCTTGTACACAGTGAAGGACTCCAGTGACAAAGGTAGCAAAACAACCCCAAGACATCTCTGAATCTCCACCATATTTCACTGTAGGTACTGTGTTCTTTTCTTTGTAGACCTCATTCAGTTTTCGGTAAACAGTAGAATGATGTGCTTTACCAAAAAGCTCTATCTTAGTCTAATCTGTTCACAAGATGCTTTCCAAGAACCATTTTGGCTTACATACATTTTGGCAAACTACAGTTTAGCTTTTTGCATTCTCTGTGTCAGCAGGGAGGTCCTCTTGGGTCTCCTCCCATAGCGTTTCATTTCATTCAGATGTGGAAAGATAGTTTGCGCTGACACAGATGCATCCTGAGCCTGAATTTCTTAAATTTTTTTGGAACTTGATTGGGGCTGCTTATCTACCATCCAGACTATCTTGCATTGCAACCTTTCATCAATTTTTCTCTGCTGTCCACATCCAGGGAGATTAGTTACACTGGCATGGGTTGTAAATTTCTTGATTATATTGCAGACAAAGGAACATTAAGACCTCGAGAGTAGGACTTCTAACCTTGAGATTGTTGATATATTACAACAATTTTGATTCTCATGTCTTCAGACAGTTCTCTTCTTTTTTTTTTTTTTCTGTTCCCCACGATTAGTGAGGCACTCACAGACCCAATGCGAAGATTGAGTCAACTTCTCCCCTTTTTATCTGGTTTCAGGTGTGATTTTCGTATTACCCACACATGTCACTTGCGACAGGTGAGTTTGTATGAGCATCACATGCTTGAAACAAAGTTGTTTACTCACAAATTTGGAAAGGAGCCAACATTTTTGTCCAGAGCAATTTGTTTTTTTTGTGTGAAATTATGTCCAATTTGCCTATTTTTTGGTGTTGTTCCAATGTGCACAAAGGAAATACACATGTGTATGACAATACATGTGTAATTGCAATAATTTTCTGGGAGAAATACTTAATTTTCTGGAACAACAGAGAACAGTAGAGAGGGGTGGTAATGCTGCGCCAAAAATCACTAATGAACTTCAGATTAACGTGTCTTTATTATTGGCATAGGTCTACGCGTTTCAGGAGCTCTGCTCCCTTCCTCAGGACCGACAAGCATAAAAGAAACATCAAATCTACAATTGTGATAACAGACATACATTAAATAGCTGCATTGACGTCACAAGGACCATCCCACTTGGAAAAAAACGGGCGGGGAAACAACGAAGCACGGCAGTACAATCATGACATCATGGATACATTCATAAAACTAGAAATAAAAATACATATACACAAAATCTCCTGAAATAAATGAAATTTATACAAAAAAGTGTATTTATTGTGATGCGTGTGAAAAAATATTTCAAAGAATGTACAGGAATCTGTAGCGGGTTCATATAATTTTTTCCATTATTCTCTTTCCTGTTCCTTTTTAGTGAGTTAAGATCCGTATCTTCCCTGGCTTCATATTCTATTGTAGGTCGCTTCACCCTCTGCTTCATAGTTTTCTGTTTTTTTATTATATTAAGATTATGTGATCTTATGAGTATATATATATAATAAAAAAGATTTTATATTTAAATGGATAATATATTTATATATTTCTTATGTATTTTTAGTGTCATAATATTTTATTTATGCCTCCTTTAGGAGCACCAATTTTGTTCATACTTATTTATATTTTTTTGGGTTCACCTTCCTTTGGGGTTTTTTCTTCCCATATGATGTATCCTAATCGTGTTCTTGTCTAGACTGCCCCTGGTTTGGGGTGGTGTGTCTTATCAGCGGTATTGATACACATATTTGTCCGGGTTCCGGCTACCTGTGAGGACGGTGATTCCTCTGTAGGTTCATATGCATGATAGGGTTGTCATTTTTATCGGAAGATAGTATTCTCCTCCACCATCTTTTTTATGTTTCACATTTCTCTAGGTGTCTATAGTTATTGACATACACCACATCTCTATTGCCGGGCTACATACTTGTGCCTGGTTATCTTTTTTTTCCACGCTTATGAACTCCTTTAGCCTGTTTGCCCATGATACATATCCTTGGCGCAGGCGCAGGGCTTTTTTTCCCAGGCTTTGAACTTTGGTGAACCGCTGTCAGTGATGAGGATCTGTAGCGGTTTCACAGTCTGTCCTCACTTTCCCCATTCTTGGTCTTTTCTACTCACAGATATATGCTTTATCATTTTGCATTAAATATAGGTCGCTCCACCTTCTGATCAATAGCTTTTTCTCGGTTGTGTTTCTTCCGTATGGAAAAAGATCACATGCCTTGGTGGCTATACTGGATCCTCTCTATCCTTTATATCTTTAACGTACCACATGAATCACAAACACATGTGGGTTCTGGTCCCCACACACACTGTTTTATATATATTTCACATTCTTTGAAATATTTTTTCACACGCATCACAATAAATACACTTTTTTGTATAAATTTCATTTATTTCAGGAGATTTTGTGTATATGTATTTTTATTTCTAGTTTTATGAATGTATCCATGATGTCATGATTGTACTGCCGTGCTTCGTTGTTTTCCCGCCCGTTTTTTTCCAAGTGGGATGGTCCTTGTGACGTCAATGCAGCTATTTAATGTATGTCTGTTATCACAATTGTAGATTTGATGTTTCTTTTATGCTTGTCGGTCCTGAGGAAGGGAGCAGAGCTCCTGAAACGCGTAGACCTATGCCAATAATAAAGACACGTTAATCTGAAGTTCATTAGTGATTTTTGGCGCAGCATTACCACCCCTCTCTAGTGTTCTCTGTTGTCTGCCTTCGGGGAGCTGCAGCCTTGGTCACATTTTATATGCGAGTAATGGAATTGTGACTTGCACAACTTCATCTGGTGAGTAGTACTCCCCCCCCCTCACTCCACATTATTGGGGTAATACCCTATCTGCGCTTCTTTTTCCACAGCTTTACACTATTAATTTTCTGGAACAATTTCAAGGGTTCCAACACTTTCGCTCATAACTGTAAGTGGAACAATTCTCTCCTTCTCAATAAATTGCACAAAAGATTTTGAAATATAAAATACTAATGCTCTCTATTTAGAATTGGGTGGATCACCTCATGGGACTCCGTTCCATCAGCCAGGTCATTAGTCTCTGGCCATTGGATAGGAGGTTTGTGAATCTCTTACCTTCCAGGACCCACTACACGCACAGATGACTTTGTGCCAGGCCAGCTAATCAAAAGTCGGATCGAAGTTTCAGAAAGGTAAGGAACGCGCGAAATCTGCCATTCAGCGGTCATAGACCACTGACCTGGACGATAGACCAGAGTCCGGCGGATTGATCTGCACAATATATATTGATTATATACAGGGTGGGCCATGGTCATTGTGGGCCAGTTGAATGGCCACCAAGGTCTCCTGATCTGACCTACTTAGACTTTTATCTTTGGGGGTCATCTGAAGGCACTTGTCTATGCTGTAAAGATATAAGATTTGCAGCATCTGAAACAACGGATACTAGAAGCCTGTGCTAGCATTTTTTCGACGGTCTTGCTATCAGTGTGTCAGGAGTGGGAGAAGAATGTTGCATTGACAATTCAACACAATGGGCAGCACTTTGAACAAATTTTACTAGTGGTCATAGAACTGTAAATCACTAATGAACGAATAAAGTTATTTTAAAATCAAGCACACCATTGTTTTTCTTGTGAAATTCTCAATAGGTTTGATGTGATACATGACTCTCTTCCCATTGGAAAAAATAAAGTTGGATCCAAAATGGCCGACTTCAAAATGGCCACCATGGTCACCACCCATCTTGAAAAGATTCTCCCGTCCCGTACTAATGAGCCACAAACAGGAAGTTGATATCACCAACCATTCCCATTTTATTTAGGTGTATCCATATAAATGGCCCATCCTGTAGAATGAATTCCATGGTATAAGGATATCACCTTCCATCAAAAACAGATTTCGATCTTTATTTTGATACAAAAAGACCACAATATCAAGCTAAAATTATTTCACAAAGGGTGCAATCTCTTTCTGTTACACACCTGTCCTAGATACGGGCATTGCTTCCCTTGTCCACTGAACTCTTTTGTGCTTCATGTCGGGCTTTGCAGGTGGCCCGGCATGCTTCCATGTGATCGTCTGCCTGGACCTATATAACGCTCAGCAAGACACACAAATGTGTCTTGGTATTAAGAATTTTAGTTGTTCCTGTTTGCCTGTGGCCTCTAGACCTTCTACTACCTACTTCCCAGTTTCCTGTCTTACTATAGCCTCCATTGCTTCTACTAGCTGCTTCCCGATCTCCTGTCTTCCTGCAGCCTCTAGGGCTTCTGCTTCTGGTACCTGTTTCCCGGTCATATGTTGTCACGTTGGTATGGTGGAATACCAGGCAAAAGGGGTGGGGGTAAGGGGGAAATCTTCTCTCTAGGGAAGGGGAAAGATGGTGGCCCCTGGTAAAACCCACCACAAGCCACTGGCTCCCTTGATGTCTCTAAACTTCTCCTGCACCTATACGCCGATAAGAATACCTAGGCTCTGCTGGACCCTAAAATAGGTCCTAGGTAGTGACCAGATAGTAGGGTTGACTAGGGCTCATCCTAAGACCTAAAGAACACACAGGGAAAACAAAAAGGGGAAAGCAAATGGACAATTTATATGCAAGATTACTTTGGGAGAATAACAGCAACATACAACAACGTCAACAGGTGTTCTCAAGCCAATTGCTTGCAATCTGGACAGCATAGGAGTAAACGCTATCACCGGCAACAACCCAAGGGGAAATGCAGGTATTTATAGACACAGGGACTGGGGATAAGGATTTGCAGCTGAATTGCCACGAAATCTGCAGGGTCCAAAAGGGAAAGAGTTAACCGAGCTAACAGAGAATATACACAGAATTCCATTCGCACCAAAGAAGAAAGAATGGAAAATCAAGGAGCAGTTTGTGCAGCCAAATGCAGTGAACTTCTGCAGCCAGACACCACGGGGTTGTCTATCAACCATGACATACCTATGACACTTGCCTGTGGCCTCAAATTCTTCTACTATCTATTTCCCACGTGCCTCACCTGCCTGCTGAACCAATGCCCATGACCCGTTTGCCTATCCAGAGCTTGGGCTTAGAGAATACACTTCACCGGATGAATCAAAACAGTTCCTAAACTACATTACTACAAATAGAGCTGCTCAAGTCGCCCACATAATGGCAAAAGCTCCCGAGAGGTCACCATTATGGGTAGGCCTCACTAATCAACTATGTCCCTAGTGCCAGTTAACTTCTCTTATGTGGCTCTACACACGCCCTTCTAATACTATTTGGTTCAAGGATCCAATTTCTTATCAATCTCTTATTCTCTAACAGAGTTGTCAATTAAAATATGATCTTATCTTGTCTCTCTCCTCACTTCCTTCGATATTGTCTGTTCTGTATTTCATTCCCAGACAAGTTGAGTTAGCGATTCACTGGTGGTTTTAAAAAAAAAAGTCTACACGTTAAAAACATTTTGCCATCTTTGTCAACTCATGACTATTCCACAATTGGAAGAAAAATTTGCCAATCCCCACCCACCACTAGTTCCTAGGTTTACCATATTCAGCTTTTTTTTTTTTAAGTGATTCAGTAATAGTTATGAGTGTGCTGTTTCTATTTGTCTTAGTTAAAACTGTTATTTGATGTTTTTCATGCTTGTCTCTGCTGCCATCTACTGGTCAGACCTTTCGGCTCCTCTGTTTCTTTTGCCCAGCCCATGGGAGTGTCTGATGACCCTCTTGCATCACATCCTGGGATATTCTTTTCCAAAGCAGAGTCTGTGAGAACAACATCCCTTATTGGAGCTACTAGGAGCAAAGTCTTCTGACCACGTAGTAGCTTCAGAGGCAAGCATCACTGGAAGATTTCAATGCCTGGTACTTGGATTACTGCACTCTGCATGTCCTAACCTTTGGAGAAAATAAACCACCATTGTTTCATCTCAGCTTGTGCATGTTTTCACTCTGAAGTGCTCTGGTCCTGTCTGCCTCACCTATAGGAAAAACGAAGGTAAGACTCTCACAACCTCTCACAACTACGCACCTTCCATCGCCTTTAAGTGGGGACAGAACAGTCAGAAGACTGCTTAAGAGCCCAAAGCAAAAACTTCCTTGAGAGTCCAAATCAGTCAGAAGACTGCTTAAGAGCTCAATACCCCGGCTACAGATCCCTAAGAACCCTGTAACTTCCCATGTAATCTGCCTAGCAACAAGCCTTGTGCACTAGTCTGCCTGCACAGTGCATGCCTGGACAAGCCTAAGGGGAAGCTCTCCCATCTGCCACGTCCTGTGTCACCTCTGCTTGCATTGTAAAAGGACAGTTTATGCACCTGCTGTTTCTCTCCTGCTATACGCCTTCTATAGACTTGTAGTACATTATACCTCATTACTGCACATCGCTGCACTGCGAACCCCAAGTTTTACTAAAGACACCTTGGGAATCTCATCAGGGAGTCCTTACAGAGCTGCACAACGATTTTTGGACCCCTATTCAAAAGTCAAGTTTCTTAAAGAGACAGTACACCTTATATAAAAATGGCCGAAAAAGACCTCGGACAGTTCCCCACTGCTGAAACAGAGCAAATACAACCTGATACTGTCCATTATGAAGCCCAGGAGGCAGAGCCCACGCTTTCAGCAGACCAAGTTGTCCGACCGAAGCGCTCTTCCAAACCCACGATAAAGGCCACTGAAAACTATCACACTATGAAAGATGAGCTATGTGAACACCTGGAAGAACAGTGGGAACGAGTCACCTATTACATGTCAAGACTTGAATCCTCATCAGGTGATGCCACATGCTTACTAGCCGCTCTGGAACGGCTGAACACAGCTCATGAAAGATACAACAGACTGTCAACAAGGTACATTACCTTTCTAAAAGACTCTAAAATTGATGAAGCTCTTTCAGACCTGAGCAAGGCAGAAGAGGTGGACAAGGAAAGAGATGCCAAGGTGCAAAATGCCATAGACAAGGCAGAACACCGTATCTCTCACCAGCAAGAAACCAGATCACACCGATCAACCTCATCTAGACGTTCCTCTCGGTTATCCGGGTCATCATCCTCAAGAAGCTCAGCCCTGAGCGACAGGATACTAGAGGCCCGCATAAGAGCGGAAGAATCCAAGGTGAGACGTTCCTTCACAGAAAGAGAAGTAGAGGAAGAAGCCAAAAGTGCAGAAGCGGAGGCTCGGATAAAGATTCTTCAGTCACAGATGGAAGAGGAAGTTGCGCTAGCTAAAGTGAGACTACTTGAGCAAGCATTGATCCAAGGTCCTGATCCAGCTGACTCGCCACCACTGGAAGCAGACAATCCAGTTGATCGCACAAGAGACTATGTACTGAATCAGTTACCTGTAGCAACCCCGGTTTGCAGTACCGTCCAAGCCGACAACACCGAAACCTCCAACTTACCTCTACCAGTGCCAGTGCCACCTAAAGCACCCAAGCAAATTAATAACAGTCACCAAGAAGTGCCCTCTCAAACACAGCCACCACAGCAAGATGGCAACCAAGTGTTTCCTGACCCACTTCCACAGCTCAAGCAGCGGTCATCAGAATCTACAGAGGCTAAACCACAGCTCAACCCTGCAACAACGTCATTTTACCCGGGAACATCTCATCCATTCATGCCAGGCAGTCCATACGCCCCAGGGGCATCACGAGTCGTCGTGGCAACAAGTGGTGAGAAACCAGATATGTCTGAGTTTGCCAGGTTCATGGTGAGCAGAGAGCTAATCAACACTAGTCTCACGAAGTTCGATGATCGTGCAGAGAGCTACAGGGCCTGGAAAGCAACTTTCAAGGCAGCCATCGCCAATCTCAACTTCACTGCGGAACAGGAGCTCGACCTCCTGATCAAGTGGTTGGGCCCAGGCTCTACAAACCGTATCAAGAGCCTCAGAACCGTCTATGTGGGACAAGCAGAAGCAGGTCTCGCTGCTGCATGGCAGAGACTGGAACGCACCTTTGGCAGCGCAGAAGCAATAGAGAAAGCCCTATTCAAGAGACTGCAGGACATCCCAAAGATCAACCTTAAAGAAGTCCACAAGCTTCAAGACCTAAGTGATCTGCTCATGGAGCTGGAGCTCGCCAAAAGAGACCCTCGTCTGTCTGGGCTGTGCTACCTGGATACAGCCCATGGAGTGAACCCAATCGTGGTGAAGCTGCCATACAGTCTGCAGGAGAAATGGGCAACGTCAGTCTCAAGGTACAAAAGAATGAATGACGTCACCTTTCCCCCATTTATTCAGTTCTGCAAGTTCATTGACGAGCAGGCCCAGATGAGGAACGACCCCAGCCTCGACTTCCTAGAGTTCAACACTTCGGCAGCTGCAACATCATCATCATCAAGGTATGAAGGTGCCATACACAAACGCAGAGACATTAAGAACACTGTGAGTGTCAGGAAGACTGAGCTACCATCACCTGCAGCACGCACAGATAAACAGAACACCATCTCATCACGAGATAAGTCTTTCAATCAAGAATGTCCCATCCATAAAAAACCGCATTCACTGAACAAGTGCAGAGGGTTTAGATCTAAAACCCTACAGGAGCACAAGAAAGTCCTCACAGAGCTTGGGATCTGTTTCAAAATGCTGCGCATCACTTGAGCACATGGCCAAGGACTGTAAATCCATTGTCAAGTGTGAGGAGTGTCATAGTGAAAAACACGTTTCAGCCATGCACCCAACCCAGCTAGCTAGAGACACACCGGCTGCAGTCACCACCACTCCCACTCCAAGTCATGGCGGGGAGCCCAAGAATCAGACTGACACCACCACAGCCGTCTCCTGCTCATGCTCAGAGGTATGTGGAGAGGGCCAAACACAGAAATGTTGTGCCCGAATATGCCTCATCAAGGTTTATCCTGAGGGACATCCAGAAAAGGCAATGAAGGTGTATGCCATCATAGACGACCAAAGCAACCGGTCCCTAGCAGGAACCAAATTCTTTGAAGCCTTCGGAATTAATGGACCATCAGAACCCTACACCTTGAACACCTGCTCAGGTCGCATTGAGACTAGCGGCAGAAGAGCCCAGGGATTCATTGCTTCTCCTATCAATGGGAAGACTGAAATACCTCTACCAACGCTCGTTGAATGTGACCAAATACCCAGTCACAGGAATGAAATTCCTACCCCAGAAGCTGCATTTCATCAACCACACCTAAGACACCTCGCTAGTGTTATTCCACCTCTGGACAATAACGCAGAGATTCTACTCCTGCTCGGCAGAGACAATCTAAGGGTACACAAGGTGCGACAGCAGTGTAATGGGCCTGACTATGCACCATACGCCCAGAGACTGGACTTGGGATGGGTAGTCATAGGAAATGTGTGCGTTGATCGATCAGAAATTGATTCCTTCAAGACTTATGTGCATGGAGATGGGCGCACAACCTGCTTAAAGCCATGTCCTCATCACTATGAAGTGAAAGAGAAGTCTCCAGACACAATACAGCTACCTGACATCGCTTCTTCTCTGCATATCGACAACTTGGGAAGATCAGTCTTTCTCACAACCAAGGACGACGATAAAGTAGCCTTGTCAGTAGAGGACAGAGAATTCATCGGAATAATGGACTGTGAGTTTTCTAAAGACAAAACCAACCATTGGGTCTCTCCATTACCCTTCCGATCTACCAGGGTAAGACTCCCAAACAACCGAGCTCAAGCTCAGACCAGATTTAACTCTCTTCAGCGTTCTATGAGCAGCAAACCTGAAATGAGAGAACATATTGTTGCCTTTATGGACAAAATATTCCGCAACAACCACGCAGAACCTGCTCCATTCTTGAAGAAGAACGAAGAGTGTTGGTATCTGCCTTCATTCGGTGTATACCACCCACGAAAACCGAATCAAATCAGGGTCGTCTTCGACTCCAGCGCCAAACATGAAGGCGTATCCCTTAACGATGTTCTCCTCACAGGTCCTAACCTTACAAACAACTTGGTAGGAGTATTGCTGAGGTTCAGAAAAGAGCTTGTCGCCATCACTGCCGATATTGAACAGATGTTCCACTGTTTCCTAGCCAGAGAGGACCACCGGAACTTCCTCAGATTTCTGTGGTACAAGGATAATGACACCAATAAAGAGATGGTGGAATATCGTATGAGGGTCCACGTGTTTGGAAACAGCCCTTCACCCGCAGTTGCAACCTATGGTCTCCGGAGAACCGCATTAGAGGGAGAGTCCGAGTATGGAACAGATGCCAGAGGCTTTGTTGAGAAAGACTTTTATGTAGACGATGGGCTCAAATCACTACCCACCGAGGAAGAAGCCATTGATTTGCTCAAAAGGACTCAAGGCATGCTGTCCCAGGCAAAACTCAGGTTACACAAAATTGCTTCCAATAGCCTGACCGTAATGAGAGCCTTTGAGTCGGGTGATCACGCCCCTGGATTCAAGGACATTGACTTGGGGCTAGACAGTCCACCCGTGCAGAGGAGCCTGGGCATCAGATGGGATCTTGCAGCCGACTCCTTCGGATTTCAAGTAAGTTGCTCAGACAAGCCATTCACAAAACGTGGTTTCCTCTCTATAGTGAACAGCTTGTTCGACCCACTGGGATTTGTGGCGCCTATCACTATACAAGGCAAATCCTTGCTGAGACAATTCTCTGAAACCGTCAAGGACTGGGATACCCCACTCCCTTCTGACAAACAGCAAAAATGGGAAGCTTGGAAACAGTCGTTGTGTGGGTTGAACAACATCCACATCCCAAGATGTTATCTCAAAATCTCCCTCACCTCTAGCATAAAGAAGGAACTGCACATCTTCTCAGACGCCTCTACAGAAGCTATAGCAGCAGTTGCATACCTGAAAGTGACAGACCCCAACGGACAAAACTACGTTGGATTTGTATTTGGCAAGGCGAAGCTGGCCCCGAAGCCCGACCATACCATTCCCAGACTGGAACTCTGTGGCACCGTTTTGGCAGTGGAAATTGCCGACTTCATACGACAAGAACTGTGTGTCGAAATAGATGAGGTCCAATACTACACTGACAGTAAGGTCGTTTTAGGTTACATCTACAATCAATCAAGACGATTTTATGTGTACGTCAGTAACCGCATTGAAAGGATCAGGAGATCCTCCAAACCAGAACAATGGCGTTATGTACTATCTGAACTGAATCCAGCAGATCACGCAACTAGACCTATGTCTATAAGTTCTTTTGCTAACTCTTCTTGGCTTACGGGTCCAGAGTTCCTGCTGAGACAGTCAGAAGAAGGTGTCCAGGAAGCCTTCAGCATCCTAGATCCAGACAACGATCCAGATGTCCGAGCTGAAGTCAATACCCTGGCCACCAGTGCAGAAAAAACTTCCAACTTCGGTTGCCAACGTTTTGAACGTTTCTCCAGCTGGATGAGGCTCGTCAGGACTGTCACTAGGTTAGTGCATATCGCCAGATGCTGTCGTACTGACCTTAAAACCAAAGACTGTCATCGCTGGCATGTCTGCCAGAAACCCCTTTCTGCTGAGGACATCTCCCATAGCGAGTCCCTCATAATACGCCACCTCCAACAGAGTGAATTCGCCATAGAATGGAAGTGTTTATACAACAAACAGCAGATTCCATTAAGAAGTCCTCTCGCCAATTTAAACCCAGTCATCGACAGTTTCGGCTTACTGAGAGTTGGTGGTCGTTTAAATCAGGCTCATCTTGGAGTTGCAGAACAAAATCCTCTCATCATTCCCAACAAACACCATGTTACAGTCTTGCTGATCCGACACCACCATGAAAAGACTGAACACCAAGGCAGGCAAATTACAGAAGGTGCTTTACGGTCTGCAGGCCTCTGGATTATTGGAATGAAGAGACGTGTAGCACAAATACTACACGATTGTGTGCACTGTCGTAAAGCGAGAGGAAAACAACTGTACCAGCAAATGGCTGACTTGCCTACAGACAGACTTTCCACAGAGCCACCTTTCACCTACGTGGGCCTAGACGTTTTCGGACCATGGATGGTGTCCACACGCAGAACTCGCGGAGGCCAAGCAAACAGCAAGCGGTGGGCTGTGTTATTCACCTGCATGAGTGTTCGAGCCGTTCACATTGAGGTGTTAGAGTCCATGGATACCTCCAGCCTAATCAACGCCTTGAGAAGGTTCCTTGCCATCAGAGAACCAGTGAAACAGCTGAGGTCTGACCGTGGAAGCAACTTCGTCGGTGCATGTAGAGAACTGAACATCAACACCAAACCTATCCAAGATCAGCTGGCAGAGAAAGGTTGCACCTGGATCATCAATCCCCCTCACAGTTCTCACATGGGAGGCTCCTGGGAGAGGATGATTGGGATTTCACGCATCATCTTGAACTCCATGCTAATGGACGTCAATTCCTCAAGACTCACACATGAGACTCTAGTCACTCTTTTAGCTGAAGTCTCAGCCATTATCAATTCAAGACCCCTTGTGCCGGTGACCATGGATCCAGAAACACCAACCATATTAACTCCTACTATTCTCATTACCCAAAAAACTGACAACGTGGTAATGCCCAGCGGAGAGTTCACCCACGCGAACACTTATCAAAAACACTGGAAACGGGTTCAATACTTGGCTGACTACTTCTGGAACCGATGGAGGAAGGAATACCTCACCATTCTTCAGGGAAGAAAGAAGTGGCGACATCCCAAGCCGAACCTCAAGGAAGGAGACCTAGTCCTCATGAAAGATCAGACCACAGAAAGGACTGACTGGCCTATGGGACTAATTACTAGGATACTGCCTAGTCAGGACGGCAATGTTCGGAAGGTGGAGCTAAAGGTCATCAGGAAAGGTGAGACAAAGACCTTTGCAAGGCCAATCCATGAACTTGTTCTGCTTTTGCCCATAGAGAGCGACCCTACAGGATGAACGCTACCGGACCTGAACTTTGAGCCATCCTTCTTGTTTTGGACTCAATTGAGCTTGTTTTGCATTTAACATGCCTTTCCTTTCAGGTTGTATTATGGACTCAATAGTGAAATCACCAAAGTGAATTTCAGACGGGGAGTGTGCTGTTTCTATTTGTCTTAGTTAAAACTGTTATTTGATGTTTTTCATGCTTGTCTCTGCTGCCATCTACTGGTCAGACCTTTCGGCTCCTCTGTTTCTTTTGCCCAGCCCATGGGAGTGTCTGATGACCCTCTTGCATCACATCCTGGGATATTCTTTTCCAAAGCAGAGTCTGTGAGAACAACATCCCTTATTGGAGCTACTAGGAGCAAAGTCTTCTGACCACGTAGTAGCTACAGAGGCAAGCATCACTGGAAGATTTCAATGCCTGGTACTTGGATTACTGCACTCTGCATGTCCTAACCTTTGGAGAAAATAAACCACCATTGTTTCATCTCAGCATGTGCATGTTTTCACTCTGAAGTGCTCTGGTCCTGTCTGCCTCACCTATAGGAAAAACGAAGGTAAGACTCTCACAACCTCTCACAACTACGCGCCTTCCATCACCTTTAAGTGGGGACAGAACAATGAGCTTTTTCTTTATATACGTTATAGAACCAAACATTTTCTTTCAGCCCCTGCATGCAGAAATTTGAAAAAAGAGCAAAACATATTGTCATGCATATCTGTCCTAAAAAAGTATTCTGGAACTGAAAATATTAATGTTCTTCTCATAAAGGCCAAAGAGACCTTTTGCTCCCTACCTTCACCCCCTGGGTCCCAGGGTACGAGTTAAACTGCAACCTCTGTAGCTACTATTGTTGGCTGGCTATGACTCTACTTACAAGTTTGATTTCTAGTTTTTGGTGGTTTGGTTCTTCAGTATCAGGAGTTCAAAACCTGGAACTCATAAAAGAATTTTCTAGTCTTTGGCGCTCATTGATTCGATGATTTAGTCTCAGATGCTTAATAATTTGATACTATGATTCTTAATATTCAAGCGTTTTGGTATCTCATTCATAGTTTCAAATGAAGTTTTCCAGTCTCTGGAGTTAAGTGGTTTAATGACTTGGTCCCTAATACTGAGTGATTTGTTTTTTCACTCTCGTGTCCAGTGGTTTGGTGTCATAGTTCTAATTATTTGGTGTATTGATACTTCAATTCTGGTGTCAAATAAAGTCTTCTCCCTGGCGTTTAGAGATTAAGTGAATTAGTTCTTGTTTCTTAGTGCTTTGAGTTTTCACTCTGTTGTCCACTGGTATGATGCTCCAATTTTTTGTGTCAAGTCTTTTGGTGTATAAATATCTGGCATTATCTGAATAAGTTCCCTAGTGCTCGGTGGTTTCATTACTAATTTTTTGTTCCTTCAGTCTCAGTTGTCCTGCTTACAAGTCTTTTGGTGTCTTACTCCTTGGCATCTACTATGTTATTGCCCAACTGAGTCCCATTACTAGGTAAGTCCCTCGTATCTTGATGTTTTCCAGCCCAGGCTTTTGTTATCTTCAACGAACACACGTTAAGTTACTAAACATATTGTTTGAAGATTTCTGCCTTTATATTTTTCTATGTTATTAAATATTGATAGAAATGAGCGGCTGTCATTTTCATGCTGCTCAATTCATTGTTATAAGAATGAAAGCAGTGAATATTCTCGCTAATCGCATAAAAAATGAAAATTGTCCGGTCCCTATACTAGGTAATGCGCCCACCTATTCGGCCTTATCTGAGCCTTGTATACTGTTAGGTTTCAGCTCTAGTATCCACAGTTACTGAAGATAGCCATAGACACCAGATTTTAGTCAACAGTCCAACCTATCATTTACATTCTAGAAATATAGCTCATAAGGTATCTGGTGGCTTATCACAAGCTCCCTTAGGCTGGCCATACACATTTGACGACTGTTGGCTGAATTATACTTTAGTCAATCTTTCTGCCAACAGCAATCTTAGTCAACTCTCCTATACACAGGAGTGCTCGATCAGCCAAGTGCTCCTGTGCTCTCGATGAGAAAGTCGCCGATTGACAAGTCGGTCAGTGGCTTATCACAGAGAGAACAATGCGATTGGCAGTTTGAAAATTGGACATGCGTGATCAACATATTTCCCAACCATCAGTCGGCCGGCACCCCTATACACAATGGACCATCAGCTGAACCTGTCAGTATCAGCAGGTTCAACTGAAATTAGTCTAATATGTATGAGACACTTCACATGAACATTGACCTACTCCTAACATGCATGTCAATGGGGTAGTTGAGTATGATAGTTTTTGGACTGCTTTACGATAATTGCATTGTAGCAAGTCTCCTAGATCTGCAACTTTGCACTAATTGCTTTGGACAATGCTTTTTCTCTAACCCTTGAGATAAATCTACATAGCTGCAATTATAAATGTGTCTACCATATGCGCCTCTAAATAAATCATTTTCCTACTTCTGATGCATCATCTGTAATAGATATACAGACTTGGATCTCTTAGACTATACGGCTCATTTTACATAATCAATGAGAATATACAAAGCATATGTTATTATTATTATTTTTTTTTATAAAAGTTTACAAACAGATGTAATAATGCAGAGGTTTACCATTACAATCTACTGCACAAACAACATTAAACTTTCTTTTATTTTATTAATGACTCTCTTTAGATGTCGTCTATATATCCATAGGTAAGGCGGCTGCTATAGATCAAAGTTCTTTTAGGAATTTCAGATCAACAGAAGAGTTTTACATATTTACAGCATATTCAGTTACTGATTCAAAGTATAATTCCCATCAAGGACCAAAAATGTTACCGGCAGGAACCCCAATATCCAACTCCCCTCATATTATACTCACAAGGTTCCAGAAGGTTGAAACATGAGTTTTGTAAGTTTCACATTCATAAATGCAGAGCTTCTATTTTTTTTTTTAGCTAATGTAGCTATTCAGTTCACTGCCTATCTATCCAAATAAACAGGCCAAGACAAAATGGCTTGCTGGGCTTCCCCTAGTACCCAACGTCCAAGCATATAGCCTAGCGAGGCTGAAAAAGTGTTGAGGGTAGCAATGCTGTCTGCATTACACTTATGAAAGAATGGCTCATTCTACAGAGATCACTGAATTTAAGACCAAGTGCTGTGAAAGGAATGCCTCCGGTGTAACAAGTCAGTTCATTATCTTTTTTTATTCTAAATATTCAGACATAAAAAATAATTACTTTTATTGAAAAGGGACAGTGTTCAGGACCCGCAGTAACGCAGCCACAAAGTGCAGACTACTTAACGTTACAGAGTGGGGGGCCAAGTGTTGAGGAGCAGTGGACATAAAAGTCACCACCGCTTTGCTGACTTCATAATTGCAGAGTTCAGACCTCCTCTGGTATTAACAGCAGCACAAAAGCTGGGCCCCTGCCAAGAGCTTAAAGACTGAGAAGCTGCACGGAGCCTTACATCTCTAAGCACAATGCCAAACATTGGATGGAGTGGTATAAAACACACTGCCACTAGACTATGGAGTAGTGGAAACATGTACTGTGGAGTGACAAATCACGCTTCTCACTTGCTATAAACATGCTAAGACTGAAAGACTAACTAGGTGAAACGCAGCAGCTGCACTTAACTGGTCCCTGTACAGATTAGGAAAGACCCTAACAACACAACAAACAACATTTCCTTGGATCTGGCTCCCTGAAAGGCCTTTGCGGGGTTTCTTGCACCTCTGGGGGGAACCAGAGGGAAGGCTGCAACATAATCCTAACAAACAGAGAGAGAAGCGTGTCGGGAGGAATTACCCAGGGTGAGAAACTAACACATGTACACGAAGGACAGATGGAGGGAAAATAAACAGAATACAGAAACAAGCGGAATATGTGAAACAAATTGAAAAGGAAGAGGTGTCGGGAAGGGAAAAAACATGCAGATTCCCTGTAGGAAAAATAACTGGGGTTTACCATGCAGGATAAATCCCTAGCTGAGAAGCTGGTTCTTCAAACACCTATCCACCTGGAAATATAGCTATCAAAGAAGGTAGGAAAAAGGAGAGTACAAAAAGCGCAACACAAAATGTGTGGCAAATGGAAAACGCCTGAAGAGAAACAAACGAGGAAAGCAAGGCAGCATTTGGACAGGGAAGAGACGGGCCGTAGCTCAACAGAGGAAACAACCGACCATGTTGCACATGGTCATCTATTTGGTGTTTCATGAGATTGAATTCGTTGAATGCCAGGAGAATGTTACCTGCCTGACTTTATTGTGTCAGCTGAAAAGATGGATAATGCTATGAGGTTGGTTTTCAGGTTTTGGCCAAGGCCTTTAGTTCCAGTAAAGGGAAACAAATCTACAATTTGGACAATTGAAGATTACAACTCTTTAAGAAATGGGGAAATAACATACAGATTTTCACAGTTTCACAGGAAGCACAAGGACACTCTGGGGCCAAGGAATTAAAGGGGTTTTCCCATGAACAAAGTTTAATTTTATAGTTAAAACACTTGTGAATCTGCCACTTTGAAAGCGTCAGGACAGGACCCTATCAAACCACTCCATAGAGCTCAGATTTTTGAGTTTATATAAGCTGGAGAAAACATTGATTTTGCAAATATGTAAATATATAATTCTAGCAGACCCTGAAATATTTCTGTAATATGATATTTGCTGTTTGACAGGTTTTGTGATACTTCTTATAACCAAGAAGAGCAAAAAAACAATCAGATTATAATCAAACAATTATTCCGACACTTTGTGATATGGGAACCAAACGTGATTGTGAATAATTTGCGTCATGGAATTCAGACTAAATGTACGGATAAGAGCCCTGGAGCTGAATGTAAGTGGGGGACTCTCCTAGCTCCAAGACTCCCGTAAATGAAGAGGTATGTTATGGACAAGCAGAGACAGCTGAGTTAAGTGTAAGCCCCTCGGGACGTTCAGTGCAGTGTTATGAGGATTGTACAGTCATTAGCTTGAATATTGCTTTCGTTAAGTATGGGTGACTGATGGAGTTACGTTAAGAAAAAGTTCCAGGACCATGGTGCAGCATTAACGTCGATACCGTGTGGCAGACGGACCAGCACAATATGAACTTCCACAGCCGGCATCATGAGCGTTTCTTACAACAAGTAGGTTCTCCCCACGTCTTTACTTATCAATAATTTGTTGCTCAACTCTAGTGCCTAATTGATGCATATGAGGAGTTAATATCCAAGAAAAACTAATAAAAGAATTGATTCATCGGTCAATTACCAAAGGAGGCGATAAATGATAATGAATGTTTGCACAAATAGTTATTCGACCATTGATAGGTGGAGGAGATGTACAGCTCCAAGGCATCTTTGACAACATCAGTACCAAAGTGAACAACAAGTTGGGTATTTCTGCTCACCAGATAAGGTGGATCCTTCAAGCTCAAGGCTCGGGTAGGCCCATGGGCAACAGACATGGTTGTAGTGAGCAAATAAGGCATGCGGGAAACAGGATGTAAAAGCCCTGGAGGCAGCAGGAAGATAGAAGACCAGGAACAAATTTGTAGAAGTATTGGAGACTGCAGGTAAACGGGAGACCAGTAACAGGTAGCAGAAGCACTGGAGACTACAGGCAAACAGAAGACCAGGAAGCAGGTAGTAAAAGCGGTGAAGGACACAGTAACACTATAAGTCTTAATGCCAAGACACAGGTGGGTGTCTTGGTGGGCCTTAAATAGGCTTAGGCAGGCGATCACATGGGAGCACACCGGGTCAACTACAAAGCCTGACATGGAGCACAGCAGAGTTCAGCGGACAAGACTGAGGGGAGCAAAGCCTGGATCTCAGACAGGTGTGTAACAATGGGACAAATTCACTATGTTTTCCCACCAATATTGGTGCTGTCCTTATAGTCTTAAGGGTATTTTACACGCTGCGACATCACTAGCGATCTCATTAGCGATGTGAAATTCTAGATCGCAAGTGCGATCTTTGAGATCGCACATACGTAAAATGACCTATGTGCGATCTCGAAAGATCGCACTTGCGATCTAGAATTTCACATCGCTAATGAGATTGCTAGCGATGTTGCAGCATGTAAAGTACCCTTTATCCTCCATAATATTTGCTTGATGACGATTTCACACAACTGAGTCCGGCTGCCTGCAGATCGTCTGACCTGTACTCCGCAGGCATATATTAGACTGTATATAATATTTCAACGGTGCTGTTAGCCATTGCCTGCTGTATAGGTCAATGATGACTCACAAGTCATTGATTAAAGCAGACAACAGCTATACTGCCCCTTTTTCCATTTCTACCTTCTGCCTTGATGTTTTATGTTTTTCCATTGCCTACAGGCACACAACTGTCATACACACATGGGATTCCCTTGTAAATGTTTCAGTCCTTTGCATGTAAATCTTGTACATAAGCAAGAACATGTTAAAAGTAGTGAGTCAATCCTATGCAAAGTATACATCCTTCCCAGAGCCTAAAAGGCTTATTATCTGCTCCAAGACAACTCGTGGAGCTCTTTTGCTTCCGAGAAACTTTATTGTTTAGATGAAAAAAACAAATTTACTATTCATATGATGAGGTTTTTTTAAGTGCTTATTTCCAATGAGGTTTTAAAAACCTAGCTGCAGAGAAAAAAAAGTGACATATCCTCTCAGAGGAAAATGGAATCCACTCAAAAGTTGACACTGAATACCATGTTAAAAAAATGCTTCAAAAACCTCTTGAAACTACTTTTTTTAGAAAAAGAAGCTAGATGGAGCCATTTTCTGAAAGAGAGTCGTAAAAAGAAGGAGTCAGATGGTTGGAGGCCTGTGTTGTACTGGTTGCACCTTCTGGAGGGATAGTTACAAGATCCCTATGTGCCTCCAATCCAGGACTCCCCTTTGTTGGCCAAGGATGACCGAATATAGTTTTTGGACCCCTTGCCCCTGTTCTGTTGCACCGGTTGCACATCCCCCTGCTGAATTGATGGACTGTTAGTTGCAAGAGGGTTCTACACCCTTCACCTCAGACTTTGTCCCACTAGCGTGGACTGTGTCCTAATGCCCGTGTGAACTTAACAAGCCCCTTTTATGGACTCTTCCCTATCCACCCTGGACTCTGCCATGCCATAAAAGATCTTGTTGGTGGAAAGGGAGGGTGGAGACCTGGCACTCTCAAACTGGGTCCAGGGCAGATGAACTGTTGTTGAGGGAAATAGGATAGAAAGAGGAAAAAGAAGTGGGACTGGATGATCCAATGTTCTGACCGGGTCAGTAGTGTGCCCATTGCAAGGAAGAACTGCCACATGCGAGCCTTTAGGAAATATAGGTTGTTGTAACATTGAAGGACTGTGCCTCCATCTTGCAATTAGATGGGAGGGCTGGACAATGGCCTAAAGGCCACATGGAAGGAACAAAACTTTTTATTCTGGGGTCCCAACCCAGTGAGACCGGGGTCACAAAGACCTACCAAAAAGAATTTTTAGTGGTTCCTGAAGTAAAAACTGTTATTTGTGGTATATGTTAGCTGTTGTGTGTTTGGTGTCTTGTAGGACTGATTGGTCAAGGACGACCATGTTTGAATGGGAGAGGAATGTAGAAGGGTGGCCTAGGTGGTCATGTTCCTGCCCCTGAAGACACCAATAGTGCCAACGTCTTGTGCTGGGATGTAGAGTATAAGTAATGTTATATGAGGTAAAGTATAGTAATGTATTAATCAGGTGTAGTGTAATGCATAGATGTGTTGATGTTGAATCTGCACTACTTGGTGTTCATTTCCATAGCAGCACTGATTAACCCCTTCCATTCAGTTGTTAAGCATTATCCATGGTGGAGCTGCTGTAGCCATATTATGCTTCCACAGCAGGTTGTGACTGCCAGGTGAGCATGTCTTTTAATTGTGTTACTCATCTAATAAAGATAAGGCCCTATTTGTGCTATTATCTCTCCAGTTCCTCTTCTCATTGATTGACAAAGAAATAGTGAGCAGCTTTTGATCAGTATCCACCTGCAAGTCAGTTAGGTGCTACAGGCCACATTGAGTGGATGACACGTGTGACATCTACAACAGCTAAGGCTATGTGCGCACGTTGCGTAATTACATGCAGTTACGCTGCGCTTTGTAGCGCAGCGTAACTGCATGCGTCCTGCGTCCCCTGCATAATCTATGGAGTTTGTGCAGGGGCCGTGCGCACGTGGCGTCTTAGAGCGCAGCGCTTCGGCTGCTGCCCGAAGCGCGCGTTCTAAGAAGTGACATGTCACTTCTTCCGTGCGCTTTGCCGGCAGCCCCTGCTCTGTCTATGGCAGGCGCTGCATGCAGAGCGCACGTTCTCTGCCGGCACCATGCGCTTCAGAACGGAGCTTTTCACCTTTTAGGTGCGGTGCAGAGCGCACACGTGCGCACATAGCCTAAGAATGAAGTGAGACTACACGATTTCAGAAAACAGACAGATACAGAAGGTGGCTGAGATTCAGATTGAAGGTTAGCATTGAGACCTAGTAAGGGCCAAAAACAGAGTGACCCCTGTAGAGAAGGGTCTGGAGAAGGACGCTTAGCATACATATTGGTGTAGCTTAGAGCTCAGTGGGAATGGACCAAAATGGGAACGTATGTAAAACGAGTAAGGAGTCTTTAGCGGCAGATCTTGAGCCGTCAGCGCATCTCTGTTGCTGGGATAACATAGAACCATCCGTGGCCTAGAATGACTTTCACATATGACACTGCTGGGCTGGGAAGATATACAGTGGGTGCGGAAAGTATTTAGACCCCTTTAAATTTTTCACTCTTTGTTTCATTGCATCCATTTGGTAAATTCAAAAAAGTTAATTTTTTTTCTCATTAATGTACACTCTATAGAAATGTTTGCAAATTTATTAAACAAGAAAAACTTAAATATCACATGGTCATAAGTATTCAAACCTTTTGCTCAGTATTGAGTAGAAGCACCCTCCTTTTGAGCTAGTACAGCCATGAGTCTTCTTTGGAATGATTTAGCAAGTTTTTCACACCTGGATTTGGGGATCCTCTTCCATTCTTCCTTGCAGATCCCCTCCAGTTCCGTTAGGTTGGATGGTGAACGTTGGTGGACAGTAATTTTTAGGTCTCTTCAGAGATGCTCAATTGGGTTTAGGTTAGGGTTCTGGCTGGGTCGGTCAAGAATGGTCACAGTTGTTCTGAAGCCACTGCTTTGTTATTTTAGCTGTGTACTTAGGGTCATTGTCTTGTTGGAAGGTGAACTTTGGCGAAGTCTGATGTCCAGAGCACTCTAGAAGAGGTTTTCTTCCAGGATATATCTGTACTTGGCCACACTCATCTTTCCTTCAATTGCAGCCAGTCGTCTTGTCCCTACAGCTGAAAACCACCCCCATGGCATTATGCTGCACCCACCATGTTTTACTGGTGAGATTGTATTGGGCAGGTGATGAGCAGTGCCTGGTTTTCTCCACACATACCGCTTATAATAATCACCAAAAAGTTCTATCGTCGTCTCATCAGACCAGAGAATCTTATATCTCATAGTTTGGGAGTCCTTCATGTGTTTTTTTGCAAACTATATGCGGGCTTTCATATGTCTTGTATAGAAAGCCATGGAACCCATAGGGTGGAGGGGCGACATAACTAGAGGGAAGGGAAGGAGTGATGGGGTTAATAGGAACAGGAAGGTTGGTGCATAGGGCAGAGAAGGGGATTGGTGGGTAGGAGGAGTTCCCTGGAGGAAGAGGTGGGACAGATGAGGGGTGTAAAGGCTGCTTTACACCAGACAATCTATCGTGCGATAGATCGTCGGGGTCACGGTTTTTGTGACGCACATCCGGCATCGCTGGCGATGCCGGCCTGTGTGACACCTCCTAGCGACGCAGTATCGCTCACAAATCGTGAGTCGTGTACTGCTCGCTAGGTTCCATAATATCGTTTAATTTAGTTGATCATCGTTTCCGTGGTAGCACACGCCGCTCCGTGTGACACCACGGGAACGATGAGCAGCTCACCTGCCTCCCCCGGCCGCCGCCGGCTCTATGTGGAAGGAAGGAGGTGGGCGGGATGTTTACATCCTGCTCATCTCCGCCCCTCCGCTTCTATTGGCCGGCGGCCGTGTGACGTCGCTGTGACGCCGAACGTCCCTCCCACTTCAGGAAGTGGACGTTCGCCGCCCACAGCGAGGTCGCACGAGAGGTAAGTATGTGTGACGGGGGTTACTGACTTTGTGCGACACGGGCAGCGATTTGCCCGTGACGCAAAAAGGACGGGGGCGGGTACGATCGATTGTGAAATTGCACAATCGGTCGTACCGTGTAAAGCAGCCTTAAGTATAGGAAATTTGTCTTACCCTCTTCTCTTGACTTCCGGATATGGAGCGATCCGGACGTGCGACAGGATGGCTGCTATCCAGGACCAGCGGATTCATCATGGCAGTGCACGGGCCCCTGGCAGCGCGGTCCCACGTCTTGGCTGCCGGGGGTTAACCCGTTGGCACTTTACCCTCGCTCCCCTGTCAGCAGCGGGCGGCGTCCCCCCCCATGTTTCAGGTACTTGCCGTGAGCGGGGGGAGCAAGGAGGAGATGTGAGAGCCCCTTCGGGGACCCTTCGCGGCAGTGACGTGGGCAGCGACGGTGCTCAGCTGCTGCTTCGGCCGCTGGAGGAATCTCCGTCCAGGCCGCGGCAGCCGGGAGGGGGGTGTGGCTAGTCTGCGGCCTACTTCCGGTTTTGAGCCGCGGCCTGGATTGCTGGATGCGGCGGCTCCTGGATGGGGAGAGCGCCCGGCGATTGACGGAGGCCAACTTTACCCCCCGCGGACGGTGAGGGGGCTGCGGAGCTGCAGCCAGTGGTGGATCCGGCACCAGGGCAGGCGAGCCTGGTGCGACGGGTGCCCAGGAGATGGCGGTAAGTGGGGGTGATGGCGGGGGCCCTGCGATCCCTGCCTGGTCACCCAGATCAGGCGGGCAGCTCTCGGCAGCGTCGGTCTCCCCATGGAGGGGGAGGGCCCAGCTGACAGAGGCTTTTGTGGGCCCAGGAGGGCTGGATGTGGTGGCTCCAGGCCAGGAGAGCGCCCGGCGAGGACGGAGGCCAGCGTTACCCCCCCGCGGGTAGCGGGGGGGTGGGGTCGGGGGGCTGCAGCCAGCAGGGGGTCCGGCACCAGAGCAGGTGAGCCTGGTGCGACGGGTGCCCAGGAGGCGTCGGTGAGTGGGGGTGATGGCGGGGGCCCTGCGGTCCCTGCCTGGTCACCCAGATCAGGCGGGCAGCTCCCGGCAGCGGCGGTCTCCCCCAGGAGGGGGAGGGCCCGGCGGACGTATGGTTTATGGGCCCAGGAGGGCAGGATGCGGCGGCGGCTCTAGAGTAGAGTCTGCTGGTAGCGGGTCGGGCCACAGGTACCCCCCCTTGAAGGCAGCAGGGGGGGGTCGGGCCAGAAGATGATAAGGTCCGCGGTGGCAGCCCATGGGACGGGACGGTTTCCAGGGTTGTCGCCGCGGGACAGAAGATGGAGCCTGGAGGACGGTGCCCACGCGGCGTACCAGGAGGATGGCCGGGGTGGTGGCAGCGCTTCGGCGGCATCTGCGTTACATGAGCCAGAGGCAGAGGGAGCGGCAACGTTGGAAGAATCGGATGTCCGGATGGCGGAGGAAGGTGTGACTTCTATTCCAAGATACGCCGGGTCGCGGTCGGGTGAGACAGCTGTGGATTCGGCGGGGTTGGGGCACAGTTGGGGGTGCAAGAGGGTAGTGGGGGGGGGCGGCTGCGGACACGGCAGCGCCGAGGGGGTCTGTGATTTTGACCAGGTATGGGGTTTTACTGCAAGGGATGGTGTATACGGTTGCGGGGAGTGCGCATACGCCGCCGGCAGCATGGACGGGATCGGCGGTAGTAGGCGCAGGTACGGCAGGCAGAGTGAGGGTGCATGATGCGGCAGGGGAGCATTTTCGGACAGAGGCGGCAGGGGCTGTGACAGAGAAAGTGGTGAGGAAAGAAGAGGGGGATGAGGTGGTGCGTCTGGATGACAGAGGCCAAGGGTGAGAGGTATGTGTGCTTCATAGGCCCGCTGGGGGGCTCACCTGCTGGAGGATGTGAGGGATAAGATTTGACAGGAGAGAGTGTAGAAATAATTTCTCTGCTCCCCCTGGAACAGTTTCACCTGGATAAGGTCAAGCCAAGTGACTCCAGGAAGGAGAAGTAGAGGGAGGGGAAGCGCCGGTATAGGCTCACCCCCTGTACATTTGCAACGTGGCTGCGAGCATTTGTGTTTTTGCCGAGTGTATCGGGAGAAGGAATTGGCTAATTGTTCGGCATGGTTGATTATATGGATGCATTTGGGGAGGCTTGTTAGGTCATATGGCGGTTTAGCCTGGCTTCTGTACGCCGGGTAATGCAGAGGAAGGTTTTGCGTGCAAGTATGCGGTAGGATCATACGGGCATATCCTTATGGATGCGGTTGATGGCGGCTCCTAGTCAGCCCTTTCGGGGGGCAGTCGGGTGTTCGGGACTTGGAACCCCGGCGGACCAGACGATGGGTTTTTTTTGGGGGGCAGTAGAATGATGGGCAGTGCAGAGTTGGCGCAGCCGGTGGCCTTAAGCATAAGTGTTCGGGCTGGGGAAAGGGACATAGTAATTCCCGCATTGTTGGCATTCTGTTGGTGTTGGTGGATCTTCGCTTCCTTATTGGAATTGGAGCTTGGCTAGGGGACGCCCGGATGTTGTCGGTGGAAAGTGGGGTAAGGAAGTGGCTTTGGGCAGGATAAGTGGGCCATTAGGGGCCCTCCTTGTCATGATTGGGTTTCTCTATTGGGGGTATTGCCAAAAAAGGAGCCGAATATATTTCGGCTTGTTTAAAACTTATCTTATCCGGAGGAGTCATCGGTGTATGCCTGCTTGGCTCCAGAATTGTCGGCGGTTAATTATGTGTCGTTTGACAGAGTGTGGGATTTGGTAAAGGCGGTGAGCCGTGGTACATTGATGGCGAGGGTGGATGTGGAGGCGGCATTTAGGTTGTTACTGGTCCACCCTGCTAGCCATCAGTTTCTGGTGTCACTGTGGCGATGGGAGTTATTCCGTTGATCGGTGTTTGCTGATGGGTTGTTTCATTTCGTATTCCTATTTGAGGCGCTTATTTCTTTGTTGAGTGGGTTGTGCGTGGTGTGTCCGCGCTGACATCGCTCATTCATTATTGGATGTTTTCTTTGCATCGGGTCGGCAGGTCCTATGATTCGTGTGGGTTTGTTGTTTATTGCAGAAAGTGCCGGATACTCTTTTTGCGTCCCGTTGGCACAGGGAAAGACTGAAGGTCCCGCGTCAGTTATGCGGTTTGTGGAGGATAAAGATTGATGTTATGGCTATGGGGTATAGGCTTCGTGGGTACTGGTGGTCCTATGGGCTGCAATAGAACAGTAGATCAGCTGAGGGGTGCGGTTCCCGGTGGTGCAGTCTTTGCTGGTGCAGTTGAACTGCGGGTGCAGAGTTACGGCACTGGGGTGTGTGTTTGTTGGACGGCTGTCGACGGCTATGTCAGCGGTGCAGCCATCGGCTCATTTTGTGGGGAGGCACGACAGAGATCGAGGACGATCTGATGGTGTAGGATGTTTTGTGTTGAGTGTGGGCGGCATGGATAACGTTGTTTGGGCCGTGGTTTTGGAGTGCCCGGTGGGAGTATTTGGTGGTATTGTTGACAGTGGTGAGTAGCGAATTTTTTCAGGTTGATCGGTCGGCATTGGCAGTGGTCCATGGGGTGGCGGCCGTGGTTTTTAGTTGAAGTTTAGGGGTGAGAGGGATGTGTTCGCAGGATTTTCGGGAGCGGCAAGGCCTTGAAGGGTTTTTCTGCAAGGGTGTGAAAAAGCGGGATGCAAGGGTCCGATCTCCGTTGTTGTGTTACAGCATTTTGGGAGTGGTTGGTAGTTGATATGTTCATATGATTATGAGCGGGGCTTTGTTTCCTTTTGTCCAAAACGGTTGGTGTTAGCCTTGTCTGGGGCATTGCAGATCGGGTGTTGGTCAGCCCATCTACGGTTAGGGGCGGTGGTTTGATGTTGGAGGATGTGGCTGCGGTGGGGCAGTGGGTTGAGCACTGGCTTCGTCGCGCTCAAGCAACGGATCGGGCAGGATTGTGAAGGTTGGTGATGTTATACGCAGTCCTGGGTGCGGAATCATGTCGGAAGGACGCCCAGGCCCGTTATTGTGTTACGTGGTTGGGTCCTTTTTGGTGAGGTACCAGTCTGCAGCTGTGCTGGAGACTTGCTTGCAAGGGGCGGGGGTGGGCGCCCGGAGTACTACGGGTCGCCTTCCTTCTGGATTGGGTTGCCACGGAGGCCCCTCGGTGTGGCCTCGAAAGAGTTTGTGAGACGTATTGGGAGGGAGGAGTCCTCTTGTTTCGTCATTACGTTCGGCCTCAGTTGTTATCATGTTAAGGCCAACGGGGGCGGGTTTGAGTCTTCTTGAAGTGGACCATGTCTTGGTTAGCGTAACCGGTTGGTGTTATATCTGTGGGTTTATAACCTGTTGGGTTTTGTGGTGAGTGTGTGCCTCGTTTGGTTATTCGGACACTAATTTGTCGGGGGGGCTCGGCGGGCTGAAGCTCGCCCGAATTTTCGCCAGCTAAGTCTGGACGGGCTGATGGTGCTGGTCCTGTATGTGGAATGCAGCGATTTGGCGGCCCGGGCATCTCGAGAGTTAATTACGTATGTATTAAAATTTTTTTTTAAAAAAATAATAAGAAATAAATACATTTTAATATTATTGGTTTGTTGCGTTTGTGGACAATGTACCCGGGCTTAATCGGGGGTGGTTTGATAGTGTGGCCAGGTGGAGTGGAGGGGGCTCGTTCGGTAGCTAGTATCACTCGAGCTTATTGGGATGCGGCACCGAGGGTTGGTGTTGCTGATCTGGGGTTTCGGAGATGCAATGGGGGTGCATCTTAATGATATTGGTGCTGTTTTGTGGCGCTGGGGTTGCGTTGAGGTGTGGCACGAGCTTTTTGGTGTGTGGCGGGTCCAGGCCACGTAAGGAGTCATGTGCCCTGTCCTGTGGCGGGGGGGTAGGTCTGGTCCAGAGGCGATTGAAGGCAATGGTAACTGGACAGAGAGACACCATCTTGGTATGGTGGCTCCGGGTTCCGGGATGTTGCAGGCACGGGGTTCTGCAAAGTTGGGGGTATTAATCCGTTGGTGATTAATACCTCATCTCTGGGTCGGTGTGTTGCGGCCAGGGATATTGGTGTGAGAACTTGTTCCTGGACTGGGCCTACTCAGGGTTACATATTAATGTATTGATTACTGTGTTACCTATTATTTGTTGGGGTCACCCGTTGGACGGCGCCCCCTTTGTGTTTAGAATGTAAATAATAGGTAATAAAGGCTGCTGTGGCCAATTTGAGCCAAGTCACGTGCAGTCCGTGTATTATTTACAGATGGTATTGGTGGGTAACACACACACACAGCACGACTGGAGAATCCTTCCTCAATGGTCATGAGGAGAGGCTTCTGTTGGGCCACTCTGCCATAAAGGCCCGACTGGTGGGGGGCTGCAGCAATAGTTGACTTTGTGGAACTTTCTTCCTTCTCCCTACTGCATCTTTGGAGCTCAGTTACAGTGATCTTTGATCTTGGGGTTCTTCTTTACCTCTCTCACCAAGGCTCTTCTCCCATGAATGCTCAGTTTGGCTAGACGGTCAGGTCTAGGAAGAGTTCTGGTGATCCCAAACTTCTTCCATTTAAGGATTATGGAGGTCACTGTGCTCTTAAGAACCTTGAGTACTGCAGAAATTCTTTTATAACCTTAGCCAGCTCTGTGCCTTGTCACAATTCTGTCTCTGAGCTCATTGGGCAGTTCCTTTGACCTCATGATTCTCATTTGGTGTGACATGCACTGTGAGCTGTGAGGTCTTATATAGACAGGTGTGCGCCTTTCCAAATCAAGTTCTATCAGTTTAATTAAACACAGCTGGACTCCAATGAAGAAGTAGAACCATCTCAAGGAGGATCACAAGGAAATGGACAGCATGTGACTTAAATATGAGTGTCTGAGCAAAGGGGCTGAATACTTATGACCATGTGATATTTTAGTTTTTCTTGTTTAATAAATTTGAAACATTTATACATTTCTGTTTTTTTTCTGTCAAGATGAGGTGCATAGTGTACATTAATGTGAAAAAATATGAACCTTTTTGAATTTACCAAATTGATGCAATGAAACAAAGAGTGAAAACTTTAAAGGGGTCTGAATACTTTCCGTATCCACTGTAGAACCACTGGAGCGCTTAGAGAAAGTCACAGCTGAGGAGATTGAGGAGAAAGTGTATCCAATGGGGCCTTGTACTTTGGAAACTGTGCTTACGCTATGTGCCCTCTGTCTTATGTGTAAAGTTGTGTTGGACGAACTGTTGAAGCTGTTCAGTAAAGAACTGCTGAATAAGAACGACGGTTGGTTTCTGTTACTGTCTTCTCTGCGGATTCGTCCTGGTTCACAAGAGGAAATGACGATATGTGGCCCACAAAAAGGTATGAACTGCACCACACAAGTCCACGCACCCAGCCAGGGCTACAACCCGCTGTTCGATGCCGGGGCAAAGGAGAACTGTGCATCGCCTGCAACTGCCACCGCATGCACCCTCACATCACCATGCTATGACACAACCTGCTAGGCCGCAAGTCTAGTTCTAGTGAGTGACCTTCCTTAACCAGCAGTCCAACCGCCACTGCTAACTGAAGCGTGGCCCCAGTCCCCAACTATTAACGTATGGTTGAACAGGTGGCAATGGCCCAAAGGAACAGATCCTATATGCAACTGGATCTTCTCCCGGGTCGGTTATGGGGTCTTCTGGAATGGTGCTTGGTCTTCTATGGGAATGGTGTTCGGTATCCTATGGGAACGGTTTTCAGTTTTCTATGGGAACGGTGTTAGAGCTTCTCTAGGAATGGTGTTCGGTCTTCCCTGGGAATAATGTTCGGTCTTCTCTGGGAACAGTGTTCAGTCTTCTATGTGAACAGTGTTCGGTCTTCTCTGGGAACGGTATTCAGGCTTCCTTAGGAGCAGTATTCAGTTTTTTCTGGTAACAGTGTTGGTCTGATAACCGCACAAACAAAACCGCTGTTCTTCAAATTCAGGAGCCACCTCAACACATCTTCTGTCAGTCTGGGCTTTTTATATTTAACAACTGAACCACAACTGTCATCTGACAGTGTCTCTTCCAAACTCTTCCCTCTAGGAAACACACATTTCACTTCTTAGTTCCTACTTAGTCTTCCCAACCAGCAGACGGCGATGCTCACATGCAAATATTGTAAGCTGGCAAGTGAGTGCATCTCCCTTTCACCACCTCTTTACACATATATTAAAATGCTCCCCAAAAGCCCCCCAAAAATATATAAATTATCTCCAAAAACGAAAACTTGTTTTTGGGCATGTGCATGACGCAGTCACCAAGTTTTACCAGGCAAAGATGCTTCAGGAAAATGATGATGCAGTGGCTTTGCCATTGTTTTTGTGGCATCTCTTATTCTATACAGTTAAGAAAGCAGGCGGTTCTGTGCAGAATCAGGAGAAAGAGGGAGGATGGATCCAGCACCAATTCCAATGTACTAAAATACAAAAAACTTTATTAGGTAATTTAAAAACTATATTACAAAAAGTTCCATGATGAACATCAAAGCATAGGTGCTTGACGCGTTTCGAACTAGAGAAATAAGCCTTATGATTAACTGTGTTTTTATTTCTTTAGTCCGAAACGCATCAAGCACCTATGCTTTGGTGATCATCATGGAACTTTTTGTAATATAGTTTTTTTTTTTTTAAATTCTTTATTTATACAACAGACCCTTGCAAACCATAAAGCAGTCAGTTGACAAAACAGACAAAAACAGTTCAACAGAGTTTGGGAGAATACATCTCAATACAAAATCACTAACATCTGTGCCAACCCCACAAATTGACAAACGGGTCCGTTCTTTTTCAGTTTTTATCATAGACATGAAAGAAAAGTACCGAAAAGGAGGCAAAAGTGCCTAAAGATCACTCAGACATCTCTGAACAGGGAAGGGTTCGCACCAGCTGAGAGAAAAGAAAGGGGGGAATGTAGAGGAAGAGTGGAAAGGGAAAGGGATAAGGCAGAGTGGAAGGAAGGTGGGAAAGGGGAGAGAAAGAGAGGGAAAGGAAAGAGAGAAAGCGGGGAGGAGATGAGAGAAGAGGAGAAGGAGGGGAGAGAGTAAGGGGAGGAGAGAAGAGAAAAAAAAAAAAAAACCCTTTGAGGGGGAGGGTTTGCCAGGGGGGAAAGGCCAGCGACAGAGGGGGATGCGCTCCTCCTACGCATCATGCAGCAGGAGCTCGTATTCCCTGGAGAACTTAAATTGCAACCAGGGAAGCCAGATCCCGTGGAAGCGCTCATACCGATCATGCAGGGAGGAGGTCAGTTCCTCCATCTGTAGAAGCTCATTGACCCTGGAGGCCCAGAGGCACAGAGTAGGGGGGGCATCCGACTTCCACTTCAAGGGGATGCATGACCTGGCCGCCATCACTAGAAAGTGCAGAAGCGACTGTTTGTATGCAGAGACAGACGTCTCAGTCAATTGAAGAAGGAACAACTCCGGACCCAGGGTCTGCATTGTTCCAGTCACGTGTTTAATCACCTCCCCCACTCCGCTCCAGAACCCTCGGAGGGCCGGACACGACCAGAATATGTGCACAAAGTCCCCCTCAGCCGTCCCACATCTCCAACAGCGAGGGTCTACGCCAGGAAACATCTTGTGTACTCTGGTTGGGACCCTATACCACCTCGACAGGAGTTTATAATTGGATTCCTGAAGTCTGGAGCTTATTGAGGTCTTATGGGCAAGCGCCAAAATTTTATTCCTTTGCGTATCTGTCAGGGAGAGGCCCAGGTCTTGTTCCCAGTGTGCGAGAAATGTGGGGGGGGGAGGACGCCAGGGTCCGTCAGCATCCTGTACACCAGGGAAAGAGAGTGCCGAAGCACTCCCTCCCGGGTACACAGCGCTTCAAACTCCGTGGGGCGAGCTGTATATAGCAAGTGGTCAGGGAGAGAGCTGATGTAATGTCTGAGTTGCATGAACCTCCAGGCTCCCAACTGTCTCGGGGTCTCGCATTCTGTAAGTGCCCCGAGTGAGGGCCAGCCCCCGTCAGTTATTAGGTGACACGCCCGGAAGCGCCCCTCCTCTATCCAGCGACGAAAGACAGGATCCGTCAGACTCGGATAGAAATCTGGGGAGCCGATTATGGGTGAGAGAGGAGAGGGGACTGGAAGTAGTAATCTGCGGACCTGTCTCAGGGAACAGCACTCCAGGGTGGCGCCAATTGTGGGATAGTGTCTCAGGCTAGCGGGAAGAGGGCTCGATATCCAAGGGGCTGCGGTAAGACTGATCACAGAGAAACTTTGTTCCAATGCCACCCAGGGTTTCGTCTTGGCGTGGCAACACCAGTCGATAACCCTGACCATATGTGAAGCCCAGCAGTATACCTTCAGGTCTGGGATTCCCATCCCCCCCCTCCTCTTGGGTCTGCACAGTAAAGAGCGGGAGATTCGAGCTGGCTTGTTGTCCCAGATAAACTTGGTTTGTAGAGCAGCCAGTTCCTTAAAAAAGGAGCTGGGAATCCGTATTGGAAGAGCCTGGAGAAGGTAAAGGATGCGAGGGAGGACATTCATTTTAAAGATGTCACATCTACCGAACCAAGTGAACCAGCCTTCCGCCCATCTCGTACAATCCTCCCTGATAGTCCCAAGAAGGGGAAGAAAGTTCAGTTTGAAAAGCGAATTAGTGTCAGCCGCCAACCGAACCCCCAAGTACCCAAGAGATCTAGAGGCCCATTTAAAGCTAAAAGATGATTGGAGTGAGGTAACCGTACCCGGAGGCAGGTTCACGTTCAGAGCTTCAGACTTGGTCATGTTTATTTTAAAATTGGATAGGCAGGAATAAATCTCGAATTGCCGGAGCAGGTTGGGCAGGGAGACCAAGGGGTTCGTGAGGAAAAATAGGAGGTCATCTGCGTAGGCTGCAATTTTGAATTTGTGAACCTTAGTGAGAGGGCCAGTAATGTCGCGGTTTCTTCTAATATGACACAGTAGGGGCTCCAGGGTCAAAACAAATATCAAAGGAGACAGGGGGCATCCCTGCCTGGTCCCATTATTAATCGGGAACCTGTCGGAAAGAAGGCCGTTCACCCTGACCGCTGCGGTAGGACCACTGTAGAGAGAGCCAATCCAGTTCAACATAGACCTGCCTAGCCCAATCGCTCTCAAGGCCTCCGTCATGAAAACCCAATTAACACGATCGAAGGCCTTTTCGGCGTCTGTGGAGAGGAGCATCAACGGCTGCTTCTCCATGCGGGCTTTATGGATCAGGTTTAGCACTTTGGTCGTGTTGTCCCTGGCCTCTCTCCCTCCCAGAAACCCAACCTGGTCCGGATGAATAAGGCCTCCCATCAGAGGAGAGAGCCTGTCCGCCAGGATGTTCGCAAAGAGCTTTAAGTCAGTGTTCAACAGGGAAATGGGTCGGTAACTCGCGCACTGAGAAGGGTCCTTGCCCTCTTTAGGGATGACCACTATGGTAGCCGACAAAGTGTCTCTAGGGATGGGGGACAAGCCGCTCGTTGCAACGTTATTGAAGGCCTGAAGAAAGGGAGTATTTAGCGTTGATCCCAACTTTTTGTAATAGGCTAGGGGGAGGCCGTCGGGGCCCGGGGCCTTTCCCGTTGGGGAGTTTTTGATAGCCTCAAGTAATTCTAGTTCTGTAATGGGTCTCTCCAGGCCTTCTGCGTCCTCCGCACGGAGCCCTTGCATTCCTGAATTACTAATATATTTCCTGATCCGCAGGCGTAAGTCTGTTCGGGCTGAATTGGTTTTATCTCCATCAATAGAGTAAAGGGAAGCGTAGAAGTTACCAAAGGCCGTGGCGATATCCCTGGGCAGAGTCACCAACCTCCCACCCGGGTTATGGACCCGCTGGACATAACCCCGCGTTCTTTGTAAACGTAGCGCTCTGGCCAAGGTTCTGCCACTCTTATTTCCGAACTCATAGAAACGTCTCCTGCATTTAACCATGGCACTCTTTGCCTTGTGAGTCAATAGGGTGCGCAGCTCTTCCCGTTTTTGGATCAGATGAGATCTGGACCCAGGGTCACAGGATCTCTTATGAAGGACCTCTAGTTGGTGAATTTCGGAAAGAAGAGCAGCCACCTCTGCCGCCCGCGCTTTTTTCAGACGCGAAACATGCTTGATAAAAAAGCCCCCGCGCGACGCATTTGTGGGCTTCCCATACCATGTTGGGTGACACCTCCCCAGCTGCATTTTGCCCAAAATATTCCGACAAAGCCGATTGGATCTCATCCATGACTGTCGGATCATTTAGTAGTGAGTTGTTCAAGGTCCATTGGCACTGCCTGTCGACGGGGTAGTCCAGGGCAAGTGAGATCGTAATCAACGCATGGTCAGAGAAATGAATGCTTTCAATTGTCGCTGCCAGCAGGGCGTGGAGGTCCCTATGGCGGACGAAGAGGTGGTCGAGGTGGGAATAACTATCATGAACTGCAGAGTAGAATGAATAGTCCTTGTCTGAAGGATGGAGAAGCCTCCAGGTATCTATCAGCTGAAATTCAAGCAGCCCCCGTTTGATACGTTGTGTTACCCTTTGTGGTAGACAAGAAGCTCCCCCAGAGTTATCAATATTAGGGTCTAAGGTGAAATTGAAGTCCCCTCCTATCACTAAAGTGCCTTTAGCAAAGTCATCTATTATGTCAAGGAAGCGTAAGAACGTTGTGCATTGTCCTGTGTTTGGCAAGTATATAATGTGTATAATTGGGAGGCGATGCGCCCCTTCACCAGTAGAAGTCTCCCCTCCCCTTCAGTCCTTGACTCCAGTGTCTCCCATTGTAGTGAACCTGCTATTAGTATACTGGTTCCCCTGGATCTGGGGTCGGGAGAGGGGGAATGAAACACAACCGGGTACCTTTTGTCCGAGAGCTTATATGGTTTCTCCAGGCTGTAGTGGGTCTCCTGCAGGAAAGCAACTTGTATGCGGCTCCTCCACAGGAGGTTCAGGAGAATTGAGCGCTTCCCGGGATCGTGCAGTCCCCTCACATTCAATGAGCCAATGCGTAACTCAGAACATGTCTTCTTCATCACTGTCTGACCTTAGCCCCTGGGGGGAAGGAAGGGAGGACAAAAAAAAAAAAAAAGGGAGCTGGAGAAGGAGGAGTAGCTTTGGATGAAGGGAGAGTGAGCAAGGGTTTAGGGAGGGGGTAGGAGGGGAGAGAGTGTCCGCCCTGCTAGAGGGAGAAACGGGAACTAACGAGGAGTCAGGGGGTAGAGAAAAACAGAAGTACAACCGAGACTAGGGGAAAAGAGATAAAAAGAAGAAGAGAGAAAGCACACAGGGTATAGAAGCTCACACAAAGCTCGCAGACCTGGAACCAGCCGCGGGTCCACAGGGAAAATAGGAAAGCGGGTACGAGTATGGAATCACGGAGGGGCCAAAGTCCGGGCCCAGCTATAAAGAGACCGGACTTTACATCCCGGCGCTCCAGCTGGCGCTAGGAAAAGTTCCCCCCTCTCCGGCCGCACACGACACAAAGATTATTACATATGAGAGAAACGACCTTAAACTTTAAACCCTACAGCACCTAGAAGGTAAACATTGTGCACATGTCAACATTCAATACTGTAAAGATACCAAGGGGCTCAGTGATCACGCAGGATCAGCCCCGTTCATCCGACGAGGAGGAAGAGCCACCCCCCCCACCCCTCTCCCTCCGCCTCACAGGGGTCGGGGGGTCCCAGGCGAGCCAATCCGGAACAGACATCTCGTCGATCCCCAGGAATGTAAACAGACCCGGTAGATCTGAGGATCTCCTCAGCAAATAGACAGCAGTTCCTTTGCGGGCTATAAGATGGAAGGGGTGTCCCCAGCGATAGGTGGCGCCCGCCTCTTTGATTCGGAGTAAGAGCGGCTGGAGTAGCCTCCTCATATATAGGGTGCGACTGGAGACGTCTGGAAACAATGACACAAGTGCACCATCCATCTCTATTGGGCCATGTGCCCATGCCCCTTGGAGGATCCGCTCCTTGTCTCCATAATAATGGAGGCGGCATAGGACGTCTCTGGTGTTGGAGGATGCCCTGGTGTTCGGGTGGGCCACCCTGTGGATCCTGTCGAAGAGGTAGGTCGCGTCAGAAGGTCTGCCTGTGACAATATTAAAGATAGCCAGAGCGTTGGAGCGCAGGAGTTCAGGTGACCAGTCCTCTGGAATGCCCTTCAGTCGGACATTGTTTCTCCTGCTTCTGTTTTCTTGGTCGTCCAGAAGCAGGGCCATGTCTCTGATACGTAAGTTGGAAGCTTCCCAGCCTTTCTCCAGGCGCTCCAGCCTGCCCTCCATTGATCCCTGGACCTGCTCAGTGGCCGTGATCCTGTCCTCCAGAACCCCCATCTCCTCCCTCACTGAGGACAGTGCTGACAGCTGGGCCTGTTCTATTCTAGAGGCCACCTCATCCAGATCCTTTTTGCTGGGGAGGGCGGCAATGAGCTCCATCAGGGTCTGAGTGTCCAACATGTCAGAGGGGGCGTCCAGGTTCCCAGAGTCACCGACCCTCAGGCTGGGGGCACTAAGGGGCCTGGAAGCGGCCTGCGGCTCTGTTATGAGGGTGCCTCCCGGGGTCTGCTCCCCCTCTTTTCTCTGTGGGGACCCCGCTGGATTAGATGTGGCAGGGCTCCCTCTATGAGCGGCAGTGCCTCCAGCCGCCTCCTCCCCCCTTTCCCCTTCACTTAACTGGCGCTGCAGCCGCGCCGCTTGCGGGGACTTCCCCTCCACCACGCTCCCAGCACCAGCCGTCGCCATCTTGCCTGTGCCCGCGCTGTGAGGAGCCGCTGCTGGTGAGGAGAGGAATCTTGCCAGGCCTCCGGAGGGTCGTCTGTCAGGTGCCGGATCTGATACCGTAGGTGGCCGTTTCTTTGGGGGCATTGTGTCGGCGTGCGGCCAGAGGAGGAGAGTATGTGAGGCTTTGGGCCCAGGAGCTCCGGCTATGAGCGTCCTCACTCCTCCATGTCCAGGACACGCCCCCCTTGTAATATAGTTTTTAAATGACCTAATAAAGTTTTTTGAATTTTATTACATTGGAATTGGTGCTGGATCCATCCTCCCTCTTTCTCCTGATTCCACATTCTGGACCTGCCTGTCCAGTGGATCGCATGCACCCTGCTAAGTCCTGGAGTGCAGTCATTGGGGTGAGCTGAATACGTTTTTTCTTTCAGACTATATTTGGTTCTGTACAGAAGCGGTACAAATAATGACCATGTTTTTTCTTCAAACCGCTGAAGCTGTTAAAGGAAGCTACACGGGACGGGACACGTCTTGTGAAAATGTTCATTTTCCGAAGCATTTTTGCTGCACTTTTCCAGGCGGATTCCGTCCAGAAAAGCCTTTTAAATGTATATAAACAAAACGTTCTTTGCAAAATTAACATAAAAAAAGGAGCAAAAAAAAAAATCTTCTTTTTTAACACAGAATCTGCTGCAAAATTCAGGACAATAACTTCCGTGTGAACAGAATTTTCTCTACCGTATTAGGATATAAGAGACAAATTTGCCTAAAGGTATCAAACCCTTACTAATGTATGAGGAAATTGAATAATAGGCAAAGTGATTTTTTTTTTTACTCATCTATAAAACTTTCCAGTTAGTTCTAGATAATCGTCAAAACATCTATTACCCTTCCACAAATCCAAAACTCCTTAAATTTCTTAAAATTGCCCAAAATAATAGTCATCCTCCTGCATTTCTCCCAAACAGTAAGATATTGCAGTATATAAAAAGTAGAAGAATATTAAATAATCGTATAAATTGCAGGTGTTGTAGCATTGTGAGCTTTATGTATTGGAGGATTTATCCTTGTACAGTGCGAGGAGTCAGTATTTTCTCACCTTAATTATAGCTCTGGGGCCTAAAATAGCAGACTTGCTGCGACAGGTAAACTGTACGAGCAGCGGGGGAATCAAACACATTTTCCGTAGGTCATCTGTATTCCGCTCTCTGTCCTCATCCATGTGCGGTTTGTTTCCTATAATCAAGAATACTTAATGCTGCCTTATATCTTCCAAAGGAATTCATCTTTCGGTTAGGCTCCGTCACACTTTCATGTTTCCATTTTCACATATACTAGACACTCGTTCACACGCATACCCGTTATAATCTGTGGGAAAACCAAATACAGCTTACGGATGACATCCATGTGCTGTCCGTTTGTTGTACCTGTTTAATATTGCAAAATATAGGAGAAGCGTTGTAATTTCATTCTTCCGTTCACCATACTGGAAAAACACGGATGACACATGGATGGATAAAATGGACCATGCAACACATGCATTTTTTAAATGGAAGTATGATGCGGCCTTTGTCTGTACATCTACAAATACCAGCATTACAGTGGTACACAGATGCACAGTCACATATAAATCATAGTTCACATTCAATCATACTATATACAGTCATATGAAAAAGTTTGGACACCCCTATTAATGTTAACCTTTTTTCTTTATAACAATTTGGGTTTTTGCAACAGCTATTTCAGTTTCATATATCTAATAACTGATGGACTGAGTAATATTTCTGGATTGAAATGAAGTTTATTGTACTAATAGAAAATGTGCAATCCGCATTTAAACAAAATTTGACAGGTGCAAAAGTATGGGCACCCTTATCAATTTCTTGATTTGAACACTCCTAACTACTTTTTACTGACTTACTAAAGCACTAAATTGGTTTTGTAACCTCATTGAGCTTTGAGCTTCATAGGCAGGTGTATCCAATCATGAGAAAAGGTATTTAAGGTGGCCACTTGCAAGTTGTTCTCCTATTTGAATCTCCTATGAAGAGTGGCATCATGGGCTCCTCAAAACAACTCTCAAATGATCTGAAAACAAAGATTATTCAACATAGTTGTTCAGGGGAAGGATACAAAAAGTTGTCTCAGAGATTTCAACTGTCCATTTCCACTGTGAGGAACATAGTAAGGAAATGGAAGAACACAGGTACAGTTCTTGTTAAGCCCAGAAGTGGCAGGCCAAGAAAAATATCAGAAAGGCAGAGAAGAAAAAGAATGGTGAGAACAGTCAAGGACAATCCACAGACCACCTCCAAAGACCTTCAGCATCATCTTGCTGCAGATGGTGTCACTGTGCATCAGTCAACAATACAGCGCACTTTGCACAAGTAGAAGCTGTATGGGAGAGTGATGCGAAAGAAGCCGTTTCTGCAACCACGCCACAAACTGAGTCGCCTGAGGTATGCAAAAGCACATTTAGACAAACCAGTTACATTTTGAAAGAAGATCCTGTGGACTGATGAAACAAAGATTGAGTTGTTTGGTCATACAAAAAGGCGTTACGCATGGAGGCAAAAAAACACAGCATTCCAAGAAAAGCACTTGCTACCCACAGTAAAATTTGGTAGAGGTTCCATCATGCTTTGGGGCTGTGTGGCCAATGCCAGCACCTGGAATCTTGTTAAAGTTGAGGGTCGCATGGATTCAACTCAGTATCAGGAGATTCTTGACAATAATGTACAAGAATCAGTGACGAAGTTGAAGTTACGCAGGGGGTGGATATTTCAGCAAGATAATGATCCAAAACACCGCTCCAAATCTACTCAAGCATTCATGCAGAGGAACAATTATAATGTTCTGGAATGGCCATCCCAGTCCCCAGACCTGAATATCATTGAACATCTGTGGGATGATTTGAAGCGTGCTGTCCATGCTCGAGACCATCAAACTTAACTGAACTGGAATTGTTTTGTAAACAGGAATGGTCAAAAATACCTTCATCCAGGATCCAGGAACTCATTAAAAGCTACAGAAAGCGACTAGAGGCTGTGATTTTTGCAAAAGGAGGATCTACAAAATATTAATGTCACTTTTATGTTGAGGTGCCCATACTTATGCACCTGTCAAATTTAGTTTAAATGCAGATTGCACATTTTCTGTTAGTACAATAAACCTCATTTCAATCCAGAAATATTACTCAGTCCATCAGTTATTAGATATATGAAACTGAAATAGCTGTTGCAAAAACCCAAATTGTTATAAAGAAAAAAGGTTAACATTAATAGGGGTGCCCAAACTTTTTCATATGACTGTATACGCCAGGCACAGAGAGTGGCATGCAAAAGATTGGGCACTCCCGGTCAAAATAACTGTTCTTTTGAACAGATAAAAATATGACGCATTTCCTTTGTATTTTAAACAAAAAATATATATAGTTTCATCTTTTACAGTAACATAAATTAACAAAAAAGGAAAAATGACCGATGCAAAAGTTTGGGCACCCTGCTTGGTTAGTACCTAGCGGCACATCCTTTACCAACCATCACAGCTTGTACATGGAACTTCTCCATTGGCAGAGGAAGTGGTGTCCCGGGACTCGGTGATGGATGGAGTGGGGAACCCGTCGGGGTTGAAGGGATATCGGGTACTCACACAGTCCAAAGTCACTGACGCTGACACCAGGTAAACCAAACTCTTGAATGCTCCGTCTCCATTGGCCAAGCACGCCGGGTCCGTGCCACTTTGGTGTTGCTGGTTGGTCTGAAGCCTTGTACCTTGGCACTGTGTGTCCTTCGTGTGGATCCCTTTCGCCTAAAACTACTTGGGTCCTGCTCACCTGCGTGGCTAGCAGGGTGAGCTTGCTCTCAGGGTTCACGCTTGGGATTTTCTAGACGGTTGTGGGAAGTCCTATCCCCCTCGTTGCGCTAGTACCCCGATTCTGGAGCGGGTGGGGAACAGTTCCTGAAGACTCCGTTCCCGTCGGGTGAATTACTGGGCTGCGTGAAGCTTCTTCCCAGCCTAGGGTCTGCGTACCCCGCCGTGCCCTGGCCCCTGCCCGGTTGTAGCCCAAGGCAGCTGGCCTGCTCTCTGTAGCAGCACCGTGCCCCCTGTCACTACCCCCTGCGACCGGGGTTCCATCTCCTTCTGGTCAGGCCAACATCTGGCACCTGGGACGGGTACAGGAGCCCAGCTCCACAGCGTGACCTGTCCTGTCACCGCTGTCTCACTGCTCAACTACTACTCTACTGACATCTCTGCCCTCCCTCTTCCATCCCTCCATCTGGGTGGCCCTATTCCCCTCAGGCTGCCCAAACAATGGGTGTTTGGTGGGTGTGGTGCAGAGTGTTCCTCAGGATTTAGGTATACCTGTTGGTAGCAACACCAAATTGACAGGACCCGTAACCAAAGAGGAGTGGCTACCATACAGAAGGGCAGATTGCACAGCACCCTTGTGACGACCTGATAGGCCAGGGCGTCACACATACTCTTTGTAGCGGCCAAGAGTCTTTCTTGTTTGAGGAATTTTCATCCGTTCTTCCTTAGTACAAGTTTTCCAGTTCTGTGAGATTCCTGGCTCATCTTCCAGTTCTGTGAGATTCCTAGCTCATCTTCCAGTTCTGTGAGATTCCTGGCTCATCTTCCAATTCTGTGAGATTCCTGGCTCATCTTACAGTTCTGTGAGATTCCTGGTTCGTCTTGCATGCACTGCTCTTTTGAGGTCTAGCCACAGAATTTCAATAATATTCAGACCAGGGGACTGTGAGGGCCAATGTAAATCCTTCAGCTTTCACCTTTTGAGGTTGTCTATTGTGGATTTTGACTTGTGTTTAGGATCATTATCCATTCGTAGAAATCATCCTCTTTTTAACTCCAGCTTTTTTGCAGTAAAATTTCTATGAGAGCTGCTCTTAGGATTACTGCAGAGGCAAATCAGAACCTCCGCTTGACTGCAAAAGACCGTCAGAAAGATTTAGCAGACTCTGGAGTTGTGGTACATTGTTCTACAGTTCAGTAACACCTGCACAAATATGGCCTTCATGAACGAGTCATCAGAAGAAAACCTCTTCGTCATCCTCACCATAAAATTTAGCATCAAAAGTATGCAAAAGAACATCTAAACATTGATGATGCATTTTGGAAACAAGTCCTGTGGACTGATGAGGTTAAAATAGAACTCTTTGGCCACAATGATCAAAGGTATGTGAGGAGAGAAAAGGGCACAGAACTTCAGGAAAAGAACATCTTGCCAACCATTAAGCATGGGGGCCAATCATGATTTTGGGTTGTGTTGCAGCCAATGGCAGGTGGGACATTTCACGTCCCACCTGTCATTGGCTGCAACACAACCCAAAAGACAACCCACCTGCTAGAGGGAAGAATGGATTCAATGAAATTTCAATGATGCAAACATAACACATCTGTAAAAAAGCTGCATTTGAAAAGAGGATGGCTTCTACAAATGGATAGTGATCCTAAACACCTCAAAAGGCGCAAGCTGAAGGTTTTACAATGGCCCTCACAGTCCCCTGATCTGAACATCATTGAAAATCTGTGGTCAAACCTGCAAAACGAGCCAGAAATCTTACAGAAGTGGATGACGTCTCCTAGAAAGAGCAGTGCATGCAAGACGAGCCAGGGATCTCACAGAACTGGTAGACTTTTCCAAGAAACAGTGGATGAAAATCCCTCAAACAGGAATTGAAAGACTCTTGGCTGCTACAAAAAGCATTTACAAGCTGTGATATTTGTCAAAGGGGGTACAAATAGGTAGTAACCATACAGGGCGCCTAAACTTTTGCATCAAACCATTTTCCTTTTCTTTTATTTAGAAATGTAAAAGGTAATTATTTTTTTGCCTAAAATACAAAGGAAATCTGTAATCTTTAATTGTATGCTTTTTAGAGATCATTTCATCTTCAACTGGCTTAACTGCTCACAATAACAGTAACTTTGACCTGGCCGGTTGGGTATCTCCGTTCTCCGGTAACGGCGCCTCCTCTTTCGGCCATCTTTGTCCTCCTTCTGAAGCCTGGGTGCATAATGCGTCCTACGTCATCCACACTAGCCGGCATTGAGGTCCTGCGCAGGCGCACTACGATACTTTGATCTGTCCTGCTCAGGGCAGATCAAAGTGCACCTGCGCAGAACCTCAATGCCGGCGAATGTGGATGACGTAGGACGCATCATGCACCCCGGCTTCAGAAGAAGGAGGACAAAGATAGCCGAAGAAGGAGGCACCGGTACCAGAGAACGGAGACACCCATCCGACCAGTCTGCACCGCACCACCCTTTGGGGGAGTATTATAAAGTGAGTTTTATGTTCTACACAGTGGCCTGGGCTCATATACGGCATGTTTAGAATGCTGTATATAAGAGCCCACTGGTGGTGGCCGCAGCTTATAGTCGCCAAATCTGGTGACAGGTTCCCTTTAACTGTAATTATCATAATTTTACAATGAATGCAACTAATATCTACAAATCAAAATGATGGGCTTTAGATATGAATCACTTACAGTGCTGGCCAAAAGTATTGGCACCCCTGCAATTCTGTCAGATAATACTCAGATTCTTCTTGAAAATGATTGCAATCACAAATTCTTTGGTATTATTATCTTCATTTATTTTGCTTGCAATGAAAAAAACACAAAAGAGACTGAAACAAAAATCAAATGATTGATCATTTCACACAAAACTCCAAAAATGGGACAGACAAAAGTATTGGCACCCTTAGCCTAATACTTGGTTGCACAACCTTTAGCCAAAATAACTGCGAACAACCGCTTCCGGTAACCATCAATGAGTTTCTTACAATGCTCTGCTGGAATTTTAGACCTTTCTTCTTTGGCAAACTGCTCCAGGTCCCTGAGATTTGAAGGTGCCTTCTCCAAACTGCCATTTTGAGATCTCTCCACAGGTGTTCTATGAGATTCAGGTCTGGACTCATTGCTGGCCACTTTAGTAGTCTCCAGTGCTTTCTATCAAACTATTTTCTAGTGCTTTTTGAAGTGTGTTTTGGGTCATTGTCCTGCTGGAAGACCCATGACCTCTGAGGGAGACCCAGCTTTCTCACACTGGGCCCTACATTATACTGCAAAATTTGTTGGTAGTCCTCAGACTTCATAATGCCATGCACACGGTCAAGCAGTCCAGTGCCAGAGGCAGCAAAGCAACCCCAAAACATCAGGGAACCTCCGCCATGTTTGACTGTAGGGACCGTGTTCTTTTCTTTGAATGCCTCTTTTTTTTCCTGTAAACTCTATGTTGATGGCTTTTCCCAAAAAGCTCTACTTTTGTCTCATCTGACCAGAGGACATTCTTCCAAAACGTTTTAGGCTTTCTCAGGTAGGTTTTGGCAAACTCCAGCCTGGCTTTTTTATGTTTTGGGGTAAGAAGTGGGGTCTTCCTGGGTATCCTACCATACAGTCCCTTTTCATTCAGACGCCGACGGATAGTACGGGTTGACACTCTTGTACCTTTGGACTGCAGGGCAGCTTGAACTTGTTTGGATGTTAGTCGAGGTTCTTTTTCCACCATCCGCACAATCTTGCGTTGAAATCTCTCGTCAATTTTTTTTTCCTTCCACATCTAGGGAGGTTAGCCACAGTGCCATGGGCTTTAAACTTCTTGATGACACTGTGCACCGGAGAAACAGGAACTTTCAGGTCTTTGGAGATGGACTTGTAGCCTTGAGATTGCTCATGCTTCCTCACAATTTGGATTCTCAAGTCCTGAGACAGTTCTTTGGTCTCCTTTCTTTTCTCCATGCTCAATGTGGTACACACAAGGACACAGGACAAAGGTTGAGTCAACTTTAATCCATGTCAACTGGCTGCAAGTGTGATTTAGTTATTACCAACACTTGTTAGGTGCCACAGGTAAATTACAGGTGCTGTTAATTACACAAATTAGAGAAGCATCACATGATTTTTCAAACAGTGCCAATACTTTTGTCCACCCCCGTTTTTATGTTTGGTGTGGAATTATATCCAATTTGGCTTTATGACAATTTTTTTTTTATTTTTTTTTCATTGAATACAAATTAAATGAAGATAATAATACCAAAGAATTTGTGATTGCAATCATTTTCAAGAAGAAACTGAGTATTACCTGACAGAATTGCAGGGGTGCCAATACTTTTGGCCAGCACTGTATAATAATGATTTATTGTGGTTTTCCAATGTCTCCGTAAAAGTATTGTCCATAATTTTTCGATAAGTCAAGAAAAAATAGAAGTCAAGTTGGAAAACCTGATAAGCATGGATATGTGCATTGGTAATAGAACTGGGTCGGTTTGTTATATTACATTATATTGTTAAATATGGTCAAATCAAGATTTGAGGCGACAACATAAAATCCCATGAATTATTTAAAATGATCAGTTTAGAGAGATTAAGCCAGCTGCATGTAATCTTGCTTCTGGTGTCAGCATGTACTCGGCTCTCTTGCACATGAGCCAACTTTCCATTCTTCCTTTGCCTCAGAACTCTATTCCCTACTGATTTCTGCTTCTGGAACTCATTAACACTCGGTTTACATGACACAACATCTCTGTGTTGAAATCTGAACCAAAAGTAATGTCTTAAATAATATGCGAACGGCGCTGAACTTTTCTTACTTTGCATCCAGCTGACCCTCATCCAGGTCCAGACCTCGAATTTCTCCTTTTTCTTGCTCCACACTTCACTAACATTTAGATTGAGCTTTACATGAGTTACTGTATAATCAAGATAATCCACATAATTCTTCGTGCTTTATAAAGCAGTTTGCGAAGGCAACTGGGAAGATATGGCTTTGAATAATCTCTATGATTTGCTGAGGTATGCATTTTATTAAAAAAAAAAAAGTTGAAAAGGACACTTAGGTCAAAAAGTTCTAACTTCGGGGCATCTCAAGGTCCAAACTGGATATCAAGGAGAGAAAATCTACTCAGTTCTAAATATAATTATTATATTGATAGCCTCCATGTCCCAACCAGTTGTTCCAGGTGGAAAACCACACTGAAATGGCATCAAAATCATTTTGGGGCATTTTTTTGCCAAGAGATGCAGATGTGGAGCTGAATTTTATAAACCAACTCTGCATCTCCTAGCCAAAAATCACATCACTATTGCATCACAACCGCATCGTATTTGATGCATTTTTTTTTTGCCAGAAGATACAGAACAGGTGCAGTAATATGCTGTAAAAATTTCAGCACCAAATTTGCATCTCTTGGCAAATAAATTGCGGTTTTCTGCCAGGAGATGCAGGTCTGTGAACTCAGTGATCTCAACAGAGGTGAGGTCACTGAGTTTAATGAGGTCACCTGAGGCCAGTTTAGGTGGGGTTGAAGTTGTAGTACCATGGGACCCTCCAGCTGTGAACACAAACTAAGTGACATCACTGCTCATTGCTGCGGCTCAGTCAGACTCTGCCTTAGGGTTCTTTTCCACTTGCGGATTCTAGGTGCGAGTGTGATCACATAAAACATTGGATTGTACTCTCACCAGTGTTAATCAATGAGGCAGTGTCCTCTTGCTTACTTTTCTTCGTTACGAATTGTGCTCTCGGTGCAATCACAGCATGCTGCGTTTTGCAGCGAGTGTTGGCTCACGCATGTAATGTGACTGCAGTGCAATATACGCAGAGACAGACAGCAGAGGAGATGGGAGAAAGTGCTCCCTCCCTCTTCTCCGAGCCTGTGATATGATCGCAAGATCGCATCACAATCGAATGACCCTTGGTTGACGCATGCAGCAGAGGGTCATTAGCATATTACTTCAGATGCTCTCGCATCGGAAGCAGTATGCAAATGGAACAGAAGCCTTAAGCCCACAGAGTGCGGTCATGTTCTATGTCTGCATAGGATGTACCGGGTAAAGTTCCGAGATTCTTGCATCTAATAGATGCAACAATTCTGGGTGGCTGCAGGTTGCTATTTTTAGGCTGGGGAGGGCTCAATAACCATGGGTCTCCCCAGCCTGAGAATACCAGTTCCCAGCAAGTTTTATCATGGTTGGGTTTCAAAATTGGGGGGACCACGCACAGTTTAAGTTATCTATTTAAATAATTAAAAAAAAAAAGCACATGTGGTTCCTCTTATTTTGATACACAGCAAAGATAAGCACAAGTCTGGTGGTTGCAGCCTGCAGTCATATGTTTTATCTGTTGTGGGTATCATAATATGGGGGGACCCTATGCCAATTTATTTATTTATCTTTACACCACAATAGGGACACACACAGCATCTGTGATTGGTTGCAGTCAGACATGCTGTTTGACTGCAACCAATCACAGACGGCGGGATTGCTAGTGGGTGGGGGAAGCAGTGCAGATGCATGAGGTTATGAGCGACCCTGGAAGTAGCGTTACTGCCACGCAGGAGACTGGTAAGTATAACGCGCTTGCTCTATCCCTTCTACCACAATTTTAATAGACTTATATAGTAACCAGCATCTGGCCAGTTACCTGGGATCAATTCTGGGCCAGATCCGGATTTTTTTTTCTTGAACCCATTCGCACCCATGCTCCCGAGTATTAGTGGGTCCATCCATCACGAGTTGAGAGATTATGGAGAAACACTAGAGAAATCTGAGGACTTAAAGAGCAGGAGATCATGGAGAAATGCCACAGAAGTATGAATCCTCAAATAGAGGTCAGGATATTATGGAGAAATGCTACAGAGGACAAATGTGACGCCCTGGACAAGCCAGGGGTCACAGGTAATGACATCACCACACCCTACACCCCGGTTAGGCACACCTAAGCTAGACCTGAAATCCTTGTTGCCTTCCTCCAGGGGCTGATGTCCACACCAGGGGGTGGAGCCAGGCGGTTGTTCTCCACCCACCAAGGAGTTCACAGTCCTGGAGGCGGGAAAACCAGGCAGATTAGGTTTGGAGTTTGAAGTAGAAAGAGGGAAAGTAGTGAAAGAGAAAAAGTGACGGTTTGAAAGCCTGAAGTTGGTCCGGGTGTGTGCCCCGGACCGAGACAGCAAGGTTAGCAGACGGCGGTGACCGTCTGCAGGAGTGGCCTATCGGAGTTACAGTAAGGATCGCGGACGGGTGGTGGCCCGGCGGTACCGGACCGGTACACGAGGAGAAGCCAGCACCATTGGCAGGGGCCTTTCGGATCCCGGCAAGGCTAGGAGTCGCCGTGAATTTGCCAAATCCGTCAGTGAAGGGGACTTCCGGGTCTCCAAACAACTAAGTCCCGATTGAAGGCAACCGTCCAACCGTATGAGAGAGACACCGCCACCACCAAGGCACCAGTTTCTCAGGGCCAGCGCCTGCGGGCAAAGAGGGGCTCCTCCGGCCCATATCCAAGTCGGGGAGCGGGTTACCGGTGGGAATCCATCGCTACCAATATTGAACATAGGTGCAGGGAAAGAGACAGTCACCGTTACCTACCGGGGAAAAGCAACAGCAGCCGTCCGTGGGAACCGTTTTTCCAGCCGTGTGTTTTACCGAGAACAGTGTCATCGTCTCAGGCTGAGTGAGTACCACCGTGCCGTGAGGCACAGCGCTGCCCCCGCAACCCTGCACCTCACCAAGCCCTGCACCGGGCCTGCCATCCCTCATCCTCCACCCTATCACTGGGCCCCGGGACAATCACCCCCTACCCACGGAGGGGAGAACTAACAACTTTGCTGCTCCCGGTCACCGCTCCCGGGATCCCCATACAGAGCAGCGGTGGTGTTACCAAAAATCATCACAACCGTGGGTGGCGTCACGGACAATATCCCTAAACCCAAACAACCATTCCCCTTTTCACTCACGGGCGAGGAGCGCCGCTCGAGTCCCCGGGATCCGGCCTATCGCTCGAGCCACCGAGCAGCAGCGGCCGCAGCAGCAGCGGCAGCCGGACCCGAGCAGTGGGAGAGCGCAGCGTCCCCTCCTCCGCCCGCGACAACTTGGTGTCACAAACAGGATCTTACCGCTCTGCCGTTGGGTAGAGGTGCGCCTTGTTACCGCCGGAGATGTCCGGCCAGAAAATTTCAGAAGCCGCCATCTTTGGCGCGAAGAGTTCCCGCTCGAGCGTCTTCTCGAGTAGTAGAGGCGCGAAGGCCAAAACCCCGCCCCGAGAGAGGAGGGGCCGGAAAGAGGCTAAGGGGGACGAAATGGCGACTGGTCGCATGTAGCCGCGGCTATAAAGGCAGAGACGCCAGGACTCTGCAGGAACACTGGGTTCCTGGAAGGCACGATTGCCAAGATATACAGTTCGACCGCGCAGCTCTACCAGAGGCTGCAGGTCAAAATGCAGCTCCTCATGGAGGAGTGGGAGACCGACATGGCGGAGGTCATAGCGGCCGTGCGGAGACGCGAGGAGGAAGCTGCGGAAGGGAGGGTGAGTGACCCACGCCCCTTGAAGGGCCGGTCATCGCGGCTGCGGGACCCGGTCTAAACCCTCTCACCCTGCTGCCTCCCTCGCCACCCGTCCCGGAAGCCGTGACCCCGCCACTAGGCCCGCTACCACCGCAACCGGTAGCGATACCCAGCATGCCCGCCCCGGCAGGCCGACCTGTAGCCGGAGCCCGGAGCCAACCGGAGGTGCTGCCGTGGAAAGCCCCGAAGCCTGAACCGGAGGCGTCCCCCGAGAAGTTCCCCGAGCCGGAGCCGATAGCCCGCTCCGTGCCGAAGGCCCAGCAGAGGAAAGCCCCTGTGCCCATTCCCCACACCTCGGCTGAGGTTGCGCCGGGTTGCCGCTGTAAGGTGGCATCCAAGGCCAAGTCACCGCGGGACCTACCGCCCAGATCACCAGTAGTGGGCAGTGTCCAAAAGGTCTCGCGGGGCCCGACCCGTGCGCCGGAGCTCGCAGAAGCGCCGTACTGGGACAGGGAGCAGTACCGTTGGGCCTGGAAATCGAGGAGTGGGAGGCCGACATGGCGGAAGTGGTGGTGGCCATACGGAGACGCGAGGTGGAGGGAGTCTTGGAAGGGAGGGTAAGTGACCCACGCCCCTGTACCCCTAGTGGGTCGGTCATCGCGGCTGAGGGACCTGGTCCATACCTGCTCGCCCTGCTACCTCCCCCGCTACCCGTGTTGGCTGCTGCTGCCCCGCCACTAGGCCCGCTACCACCACCACCGGTAGCGGTACCCTGCCAATCCACCCCGGCGGACCGACCTGCAGCAGAAGCTCATGACCGCCCTGATCCGCTTCCATGGTAGAAGCCGAAGGCTGAGGCCGTCAGCAAAGATGCACCGGAGGCACGGCGGGGATGCAGCTGCCAGGAGGCAGAGCAGGCCATGTCACAGCGGGGTCCCTCATTACTGAAGGTGCCGGTCGTAGCCGACACGGAGGGACTCTGGCTGGGTCCATCCCCCGCACACGCTGAATCGGAGCAAGCAGAAAGTGCTCCAGACTGGGAGTAGCGGCAACGGCAGCTGCGCAGAGAGATCGATGCTCGAGAGGGGTGTAGAGCGGATGTGCATGCCCGCATGAATATGGAGGAAGATCACCCGCAGCGAGCTATCATCGGGGTCCACAGCGGTGCACCATGTGAAGGTGGCACTAAAGCCCCGTGATTGAGAATGGACTGTTGAGCAGTAAAAGTCGGCGGTCCTCCACCTAAAAGTTGTCCCCGTTGGGACCACCAGAGTGCTGTTCCCCGTTTGAAAAGTTTTTGAAGAATGAAAATGAGTGATCAACCGAAGTTCACCTGATTGTCTACTACCGCTGATTGAACCGGTCGTTGCCGGCACTGTTGTCCCCGTGGGGACCGTTTAAAGTTGCGTAAGGGACTCCTTACGGACAAGCCTGTGAACTTGCAGGGCAACCACAAACTTGTGGGATATAAATAAAAATATTGTTGCAGCTTCCACCGTTGCCGCCTCCGGAGAGGCAGGTTGGAGGAAGGGCCCGCAGTGGAGCAGGCTGGGGCCCAGCCACCACCGGAACCGGTGGTGATCCTCTGAAGGGGAAGGACAGATCCCGCTCGGGTAACTTGGTGCTGGACTGGGGTCAAGGGGTGCTGCCTGTTTCTTAGGGGCAGCATCAGGGCCAGGTTGCTTGGGTGGGAGAGAGCGGAAGCCGTAGCCGTTTGAAACTGTTACCGTAACGTTTAAGAAAAGTGCCTCCCGTTGTGGGATGATGTTCTTCTACTTGTATTGTTTTCTTATCTTTTTCAGAAAAATAAAACCGGTGTTGGACGGGCAGCCCGTGGACGGTCTGCATTTTGCTAAGGGGGAATGTGACGCCCTGGACAAGCCAGGGGTCACAGGTAATGACATCACCACACCCTACACCTCGGTTAGGCACACCTAAGCTAGACCTGAAATCCTTGTTGCCTTCCTCCAGGGGCTGATGTCCACACCAGGGGGTGGAGCCAGGCGGTTGTTCTCCGCCCACCAAGGAGTTCACAGTCCTGGAGGCGGGAAAACCAGGCAGATTAGGTTTGGAGTTTGAAGTAGAAGGAGGGAAAGTAGTGAAAGAGAAAAAGTGACGGTTTGAAAGCCTGAAGTTGGTCCGGGTGTGTGCCCCGGACCGAGACAGCAAGGTTAGCAGACGGCGGTGACCGTCTGCAGGAGTGGCCTATCGGAGTTACCGTAAGGACCGCGGATGGGTGGTGGCCCGGCGGTACCGGACTGGTACACGAGGAGAAGCCAGCACCATTGGCAGGGGCCTTTCGGATCCCGGCAAGGCTAGGAGTCGCCGTGAATTTGCCAAATCCGTCAGTGAAGGGGACCTCCGGGTCTCCAAACAACTAAGTCCCGATTGAAGCCAACCGTCCAACTGTATGAGAGAGACACCGCCACCGCCAAGGCACCAGTTTCTCAGGGCCAGCGCCTGCGGGCAAAGAGGGGCTCCTCCGGCCCATATCCAAGTCGGGGAGCGGGTTACCGGTGGGAATCCATCGCTACCAACATTGAACATAGGTGCAGGGAAAGAGACAGTCACCGTTACCTACCGGGGAAAAGCAACAGCAGCCGTCCGTGGGAACCGTCTTTCCAGCCGTGTGTTTTACCGAGAACAGTGTCATCGTCTCAGGCTGAGTGAGTACCACCGTGCCGTGAGGCACAGCGCTGCCCCCGCAACCCTGCACCTCACCAAGCCCTGCATCGGGCCTGCCATCCCTCATCCTCCACCCTATCACTGGGCCCCGGGACAATCACCCCCTACCCACGGAGGGGAGAACTAACAACTTTGCTGCTCCCTGTCACCGCTCCCAGGATCCCCATACAGAGCAGCGGTGGTGTTACCAAAAATCATCACAACCGTGGGTGGCGTCACGGACAATATCCCTAAACCCAAACAACCATTCCCCTTTTCACTCACGGGCGAGGAGCGCCGCTCGAGTCCCCGGGATCCGGCCTATCGCTCGAGCCACCGAGCAGCAGCGGCCGCAGCAGCGGCAGCCGGACCCGAGCAGTGGGAGAGCGCAGCGTCCCCTCCTCCGCCCGCGACACAAACACTGGAGACATATAATGACCCAGATGAAGAACAGGAGATTACAGAATATTGTGAGAAAAGTCTAAAGATCCAAACTGAGAGCATGAAGAAACACTCGCATCTAAAGAATCAGTTTGAGATCTGAAGATTATGGAGAAACACCAGAGAAATCTACAGACCTGTCACAAGTGTCTTTCGCAGGTGAGAGATGTGTGACTGTTCTGTAATCTGAGCTTCACTCATTCTTGTGTGGATCAACATATTAAACATATTTTCTTTCTGTTTGTACTTCAAGAGTTAATATCAGTTTTTCCTGCTTTAGCTCTTAGCCAATCACCTCATGTGCTGCCGGTTTCTGACACCTCCCATCTCCTTAAAGTAGAGTCCCCGTTCTACAGCTTCCACCGGAAATAGAACTTTCTGTTCCTGACCACCCAGGTGACTGCATGTCTCTAGCAGCTGCTGGATAGCTGCTGCTTAATCAGTTGGAGCCATGTTGTTGCAGCTTTCAAGTTTGTGTCTATCTATCCCTGTGTTGTATTATTTGTAGTGGTGGGACTAGCGCTCTCGCCGGCCTGCTCACTAGCAAGGGCGAATGCAGGCCTAGCTAGGGTACGAAGTATCCTGTTTCGGCAACAGGTTGAAAGAACCTGTATAGGGACGTGATAGTAGTGCAGGGTACAGCCTCAGGTGAGATCAGGAGGTGTCCCTGCTCTCCTCTCCCTAGAGCCAGGGCCTACCATTGTTATTGTGTCCCTGGTGTCCCCCTTGTTCGTTGTGTGTTGTGTAGTTTGCCAGACGTCCATAGCACATCTGTCACGTGGTGTATTCGGATGCTAGCAACTCTGAGCGTGACAAGACCTAAATGAAGAATAGGAGATTATGGAAAAACCCGAGACGATTCTGAATACTTAAAAAAAATTGGAAGAAATTGAGGAGAATCACCGAAGAAATCTGAATAACCTAATGAACCAAAAATTATGAAGAAACACTGGAAAAATTTGAAAAAAACTAAATAGAGAACATGAGATTATAGAGAAACACTGGAGAAATCTTTAAAACAAAATTAAGAAGATTACATGGAAACACCAAATTTGAAAAACATGAGATTATGGAGAGATGATAGAAGACCCCAGGGACATGTTCACATGTTACGATTTTGCCGCTTTCTTCCTGCCCATTGTTACAGCAAAAAAAAACAACAACTGCATTTTACAATACCGGCAAAGTCAATAAAATTTTTGAAATTTCTTGCACATGCTGCTTAGTTTTTCCTTAAAGATTTGATTCTTCAAAATTGTTTTTTTTTCAAATACACAGCATATCAATTATTTCAGCGTTTTTTGCAGCATTTTTATCATTTTAAATGAATGGAGAAAAAAATACAAGTAAAAATGCAAGTATTTTATGCAGCTTTTTTCTAATACGGTTTTTTACAGCAGAAAAATTTCATAAAACACTCGTGTGCATGTAACCTAATGATCCAAATGGACGACAGGAGATTGTAGAAAAACGTTTCAGAAGTCTAAGGCCGGCGTTACACGAGACGATTTATAGTGCAATCGCATGAGCGATCGCACCCGCCCCCATCGTTTGTGCGTCACGGGCAATTCATTGCCCGTGTCGCACAAAGTCTTTAAACCACCATCACACGTACTTACCTCCCGCACGACCTCGCTGTGGGTGGCGAACATCCTCTTCCTGAAGGGGGAGGAACGTTCGGCGTCACAGCGACGTCACACAGTCACCGGCCAATAGAAGCGGAGGGGCGGGGATGAGCGGGACATAACATCCCGCCCACCTCCTTCCTTCCGCATTGCCGGCGGGACCCAGCTAAGCTATGTTCGTCATTCCCGGGGTGTCACACGTAGCTATGTGTGCTGCCTCGGGAACGATGAACAACCCGGGCAACGAAGGAGGACCGACATTTTGAAAATGAACGACGTGTCAACGAGCAACGATAAGGTGAGTATTTTTGCTCGTTCACAGTCGTTCGGAGGTGTCACTCGGTACGATATCTCTAACGATGCTGGATGTGCGTCACGAATTCTGTGACCCCGCTGACATATCGCCCGATATATTGTACCGTGTGATGCCTGCATAAAGCTAGGTTCACACACCATCTTTTCTAACCACAAAGATGCCACGTTTTTGGCCCCAAAAAACGCAACCGTGGCAAAAACGCATAAAAAACGTTTGACGCGGTTTTGCCACATTTTTAGCGCATTTTGCTCAATGCATTTTCTAAGTCAAATCTATTGACTGGAAGGGCTCAAGTCAAAAAAACACTGGAAAAACGCAAAAAGAAATGACACGCTGCATCTTCTAAAACCCAGCCAAGATGCAGCCAAAAAAAAAGAGCGCTGTGTTGACAGCAAAATAGAAATCTCATAGACTTTGCTGGTAGAAAGAAATGCATGCATTTAGGTGCATATTCGTGACCTCTAAAATACACCAAAAACGCAGTAAAAGATGCAGTGGGTGAACAAAGGTAAAAAAACAAACTTAAGGCAGGAGATTATGGATAAACGTCAGAGAAATCTGAAGACCAAAATGGAGGACAGGAGATTATGGAGACGACTCAAACATGGGGAAGGATATTTTGAAAGAAAGAACGGAAAAAAAGAAGACTCATGAAAGAATATTACAAAGACGCACTTACAGAAGTCTAAAGAACCAAATAATAGGCAGGAGTATATAAATAAGTTTTACAGACGTCTGAAGACCCAAAAGTTAGGCAGTTTATGAAGAAACTCTACTCAAATGAACATAAAAGCGCATGTTATTTTTTCATCTAAAAACAACTATTTAAAACACATTACTAGATCAGTAAAGTATAATTACTGCTGCTATATTACCGGAAAATTACTGCTGCTATATTACCGGCAAAAATAAATAAGTCGTTTACGTATGCCTAAGAAGTCCACACTGTTATAGGACACAATTCACATACTGTGTACACTTTGTTAACTTTCGGGAAAACAAATTCGTTAAGTGGTACATCCAGAAGGGATCTGGTTGGCTCTGTTATTTGGCAGAAACACACAGCTCTTCAAAGCTCAGCTGTCATTTTTAATATATTTGAAGCCAATATTGGCAGCGTCACAGCAAATTTAAACCAGTCTATTTCAAATGAATGTGTGTTTACATCCCTTCCTCGAGCTAAAAAGGTAACATGCCTAAAATACTGCATCCAGAAGAGACAGACAGGTATACAGTGAGGCATACAATGAGAACAGAAAGGTGTCCAAGCACGTACATCAACACTGGTACACATAAAAATAGTAATATATAAGGACCATGAAGAGTCCCCTCTGGCAGAACCTTCTCCCCTCTTTCTGCTGATTTCTCTGTACTTTTAGTCCTGGACAGGATTTTTCCTTCAATTCCTTAGCGTTTGCTTATTTTGCATGTGTTCTCTACTTTTCTCTGCCTTCTTCATATTCCTCCAAAAATCCTTTCACATACTGATAGGCTGGTTGTTTTTTTATAAAATTTTCCATTGTGTGTGTGAACTGGAGCTGATGGGCATGTTGGGAGTTTAGAAGCTGTCATGCCTTGTATTTGATCTGGCAGTTTTCTGTGCTGTGGTCCGTTTCCCTCTCCACTGAGCCACAGTCAGGTTTGGTTGCTGTTCTGGTTCTGAACACTTTGTTTGTGTGTTTGTGTGTTCATTGCCTTTCTGCCAACAAGTGTTTCCACAATTCAATGTGCCCTAATTCAATGTGCCCTATCACCCTGTGGATATAACTATTTAGAGCTTCCTTGGTGATATTTCTGAAGTGGACCCTATATGGAACTACAGCTTGTCAGCCTAGTGTTTCTCTTGGCAGATTATTACTTTTTTTTTTTAACTTCGTTTTATCAACAATTTCAAACATGGTACAACTGACATTTGCCATATAAAGATTATAGATAGTAATATTTAAATATAACAATGAACAGTCATATATAGTCTATAATATCTTTAGCACTTAACATAGAACAATGTTATTATCCATACTTCTTATCATTTGCACATAGCAGATTATTACTTTTGGTTTACCTTATTTTTATAATGCACCTTCCCCCAGATTCTTTAAGAGGTACATGAAACCCTCGATGGCCGTTTAGGAAGCAAAGGTCTAAGTGGTCATCTGAGACATCCAGTTAGGGTACAGTTCCACTTGTGTATAGCTGCCGATACGACAGCATTGGAAGCGATATGCTAATGACCCTCTGCTGCGAGTGTCAGCTGAGGGTCATGCAACTGTGATGTAATCATGCGATCGTATCACAGCTGCGGAGAAGAGGGAGGGAGCACTTTCTCCCCAACTCCTCTGCTGCCTGTCTCTTCATATATCGTACTGCACTCCGATTACATGTGAGTGCAGTGCGATGTTTCACACACTCCCATAGACTTGTATGGGCGTGCGTGAGCTGAGACTTGCTGCCAAACGCAGCATGCAGGGATTCATTCCGCATGCCACTATGGCATGAGAAATCAATTGCAGATGGACACTGCCCCCATGGTTTTGCACTAGAGTGAGAGCAAACTGATGTCTTATTGGATTGCATTCGTCCGTGCAAAATGAAAGTGGAACCGAAGCCTTAGGGTGGTTTCAGTCTGTGCAGGGACTTTTGAGGACTGCACAGCTTGGACCTTTAGTCTGTACAAGAACTGGGCAGGTCAGGTGTAGTAGTTCTTGAGTTACACCTTATTTTACATTATTTTTCACATGTGCACATAACAGAAACAAATGGACTTAAGTAATACTAGGTAGAAAGTGTTTAATAGAAACATAGATGAAAAACACATTTGTAGTTTATGACCAAGGAAAATATGGAAATAGACATAGACTAATACTGACTCTACAAAGTTGATTTGCATTTTGGTAAGATTTTCTGACTCCTATAGCTTTCTAAATGCTTTGCCTCTTGTTCCCATAATAAAGAGGTTCCTCCCAGAAGGGTCAGACAAGTTATTCTACTCTCCCCATGGAAATGAAGGTGCATTCAGAGATGAGCAATTTGATTCATACTGCCCTCGTCTTGGATCCAGACCAGTCCTCCATGGCAGTCTTCACTTCTGGTCTTGGAATCCTTGACCCAGCAACCAGGGGATCTTTGGTGATTACTATGCGTCACAACATCATGACATTGTGGTGTCTCGTAATCATCACAGGTGCAGAGGATGCCACGCACAAAGTGAGGTCTTGTTACCATATGGGACCACCGGGATAGATGCCGGAGCAGGGCAGCGTGAATATAATTGCTCATGTCTAGTGTCCGTACAATTTAGGTATCAGTTGGCTGAATATTCATTCTCCAAAGCATCCAATATTCTCTGAATAGTTGACTCCAACTTCAGCAGTTAGGGTTTTTCATACCTGAAATTGCAGTGATCATCTATCTGATCACTGTTGCACTAACATGAGAAAAGGTGCTGAAACCATGGAACCCTACTGTTGGATAGACAATCATCTGACTTTTTTTTTTTTTTGCTGACCCTATTTTAAAAATATAAAATCTTGCACAGAAAAAGATTATTAGACTGTAAAGGTGAGACTAAAGTTAGCCAATCTCAACAATTTTGGAAGCATCAAATGATCATGTAATGTAAAGTTGTCTGTCTGATATTAATTCAGCCCAACTTGGGTGAATGGGTTGTACATGTTCAATTTTACAGGACCAATCCTTTTGTTTTCTGTATCACCAAGGTTATCTGCCAAAAAATTAGTCTACATTTCCCATTCAGAACATGTGTACCCTCAGCAAGGCTGCATGTATATGGGAAGTTCATTGGGAATAGCTGTTGTCTGACTCAGCTTTTGGCTGGCAGCTATATATATATATACAATATGCCCAAATTATATCAGCCATTCAAAAACATGAAAATCTAACAATACAGATCATTTTTAGATTGTTCCGAGCAGGTGTGATTTTCCATAAGGCCAACCTATGCCATAACCTAATGTGTGTGTGCAGCAGTCAGGAAGGCGTATATACAGAAGAAATAACAACCAAATAATTTAGAAATTCGCAGTGTAATTTTGTAAAAGCCATATAAAATGCTGTTTTTTAAACGTACATCCATATACATTAAATAAATTGAGCTGTAATGTCACGTTGCCCATCTCTACAGCTTGCGCTATCTTGCTCAGTTACAGGCAAAAAGCATTTGCTGCTTCTCTTTCACCTGCTCAGGGTAAACCACGTGTTAAAGGAAAATTCCAGATTTGGCGTTACAATAGGGATTTCAACAGATTCATTACGCTCATATCTCTTGACTTCTATATATTTACTGATCAAGGACTGGCTGGAAAACTCTGGCTTGGGGGCAAACACAAAGCACTGCCCCAGGAGTGGTGATCAATCCTTAGGGGTACTTTGCACGCTGCGACATCACTAGCCGATGATAGGGATGCCGAGCGCGATAGTACCCGCCCCCGTCGCACATGCGATATCTTGTGATAGCTGCCGTAGCAAACATTATCGCTACGGCAGCTTCACACGCACTTACCTGCCCTGCGACATCGCTCTGGCCGGCGACTCGCCTCCTTCCTAAGGGGGCGAGTCGTGCAGCATCACAGCGACGTCACACGGCAGGTGGCCAATAGAAGTGGAGGGGCGGAGATGAGCGGGATGTAAACATCTCGCCCACCTTCTCCCTTACGCATTTGTGGCGCCCCTCAACCTGCAGTGGCGGTCCCCACTGACCGCAATACTGAGAGTGGCGTCACGACAAGAAGAAGATCTCCTACCTGTGACCAGTTCCAGCCGAGTGGAGTCCCTAAAGGTAATGCACCGACACAACACCTGTGGGGCTTCACATCTGGCGTCACGAACAGGATAAGGACTAGACCTGTTCAGACAGGTGACCATGTGCCTGGGCGGTCCGCTTGAAAAATTGGAAGCGCCGCCATATTGCCACCATGAAAAGCGCGCTGAAAAACAACAGCAGCCCGCGCTGGAAGAAGTTACCGCCCACGAAGAGGTGTGGCTACCCAGAGATCCCCTGCAGAGTTCGGACCTCGCTTGTGAAGAGAGCGGAAGCGTCCAGAGACGTCGGGACAGAAAGGGAGCCACAAGCCTGCTGCTGGGAGAGGAGCTGCTGAAAGAGGCAGAGCAGAAACTGAACAGCTTGCTATCAGAGGCAACGGCGAGTCCACAGCTGGAGAGTCGTGCAGAAGAGGGCGCAGAAGAAATGGCGTCTGACCGCAGAAATCCAGAACCGGGCTCCGCTGCCTGGTGGTATCGGGAGCTGGCCCAGTTCTGCGACCGACTGGAGACCCGGGTTGTGGAGCAGATCCGGGAAGAACGAATGGAAATGCTGGAGATGACCGCGGCGGTTCGGGCCTATGAAAGGAGAGCCGCGCGCCGAGTGCCAGACAGGACGGCGATGACGCAGACCCCGATGCTGCCACCGGTGGGTGAGTCGAGTGATGCCCCGGCCAGCGCAAGTGCCCCGACCCCTGCTGCCACGCCCGCGGTCCCCGAAGAGGCGTCCGGTGCGGCGACGCTGAAGCAGGCCGCAGCCACGCCAGGTGCGGCCTTCCAAGCCCCAGCGGCCGCAGCGATGCCCTGCTCGGCCCACCAAGACCCGGTCCCTGCAGCAACGCCCAGTCCGGCCCGCAAAGAACCGGCTGCCACCGCGACCCTCATCCGCGCCGCAGGCGTAACGCTGACCCAGGCCGCCGCCCTGCTAGGCCCGGCCCGCCGAGACCCCACCGCCGCAGCAACGCTCGTCCGCGCCGCAAGTGAGGTGCTGAACCAGGCCGCAGCCACGCCAGGCGCGGCCCGCCAAGCCCAGACTGCTGCAGCGACGTCCAGCCCAGCCTGCACAGAGCCCCCTGCAACAGCGACACAGATCCAGGCCGCCGCCATGCCAGGCCCGGCCCGCCAAGACCAGGCCGCCGCCATGCCGGGCGCGGCCCGCCAAGACCAGGCCGCCGCCATGCCGGGCGCGGCCCGCCAAGACCAGGCCGCCGCCAAACAGGGCGCGGCCCGCCAAGACCAGGCCGCCGCCATGCCAGGCGCGGCCCGCCAAGAAGAGATTACCTCATCATTTACCCCGGCCTGCAAGGCCAGAGCAGACACCGCTCCCCAGTCCAAAGAGGTCCCTGCTAGGAAGACCCTGATAGGAGAGGACCCCGAATACTGGAAGCTGAAGGCTGACCTAGAGGCCCAGTTCCCACAAGAGATGGTGGATCGGTATCTGCTCCCTCCGCATACCCCCAAGGAGACTCAGGCAACCCCTGCAGCCGCGCCAGAGAGTCCACCGCCCAGACCAGCTGAGGACCACTCATCTCCAGCGCTACCACAACCAGAGTGCTCAGAAGCACTAAGGGGGAGAGGAGGCCAGGAAGCTGAGGAGCTGACTCCGGAGCCACCGGCAGTGGAGCAATACTCAGAGCCGGAGATGTTACCCTATTCCCGTTGGGATGAGGAGGACTTGACACCGTCTGCAGATGAAGATCAGCCCAGAAACCTCACCTGGGGCCCTGCAGGCATTGAGGTAACAGCCCAGCAGAACCCAGCCCGCAAGACAAGGCGTCGCAACAGAACAACGCTGTCCCCTGCACCACAGTCTCCAGAGCAGAGAGAAGTTACAGCCAGAGACCTACAGGAGAAAAGGTTCCTGAGAAGGTCCAAAGCCCAGGTTAGAGGACCCCTTTGCAGAGGAGTAGTAGAGGACTTTAACTTGAAAAGCGGATATGGCTTTATTGTAGCCCCTGGTATCAAAGAAGGGATATTTGTCAACAGAAGAGATGTGAACGCTCATCTGCCTAGAGGACACCCTGGTAGAAACTTAAAGATGGGAAATACAGTGCAATTCACTATGCATGAAGGCGAAAGAGGACTGTACGCGCTTGACGTAGCACTATGTACCAGCAAACCTTACAGCCACCCCATGCTACAAGAAAGAAAAGACAGAGATAAAGAAACAGATACAGGAAAGGAAACAGATGAAGATCAAGAAAGCAGAGACAAGGAACCTACAGATGAAACTACCTCAGACGACGACAAAGACCAAGGAAGCAACAGGTGCCGCAGCCCAACAGGCCAAAGCCCTGGTGAAATGGAGGAGTAAAGTAAAGAAAGAAGTTATCAGTTAAAGTTTTGAAAAAGTTTGTTTTGCAACGTTCTCAAGTTCAAGTAATGTGCCCACAAAAACTATTGTGAGAAAACCATAAACCTTAAGGCTATGAACTGGCTATAGCCACAAACTCTCGCAGTGTAAATAGTTACACCAAAAGGGCACCACCACCACCAGAGTCAGCCTGTTTAGGGGCTTGGCTCGTCTGCAACCAGGAGGAGCCCGTCCGTATATAGGGCCTTGGCTCACCTGCGACCAGAGAGCATGCCTGTTTATGGGGCCTGGCTCTCCACCACAAAGAGGGTACCTGGTCAGCACCAACTGTGGAGGCCGCCTCTGCATCCTGCCAGAAGAGGCTGAGGGCGCGGATCCACCAGGCCAGGTATACCCTGAAACCACCAGCCCATGTAAGCCGCCTCTACATCCTGCCAGAAGTGGCTGAAGCCGCGGCCAACGTGAAAGGGTTTTGGGTGGGTTAACGGACTTGTGGGTGGAGGGTGGTGATGTATGGTACCTGGTGCTTTTAAAAATGTTTTACATGTTTTAATGTTTTATGCATTTTAAAATGTTGTCTTGCAGCCCGAGGACGTGCTGGTGATAACTAAGGGGGAATGTGGCGCCCCTGACCTGGTCAGGCACCACTGAGTACTGCACCCATGCTGGGAACAGTACAACACAGGTAATCCAGAAGGCTGACAGGGGTGTGGTACACAGGCGCATAGTAATCAGCTCTCACACATGTACCCATGAGAGGACCCCTGGGGATCCCAGGAGGGGGAAAAGCCTTGACCTTCACTGGAATAGTGGAGGGGGCCAAAAGCCTCCATCTCCTCTCAAGGGGTGTGGTAAGAGAGTCTGGTTGCTAGGTGGCGTAGGCAAGAACAGGAGAGGAGGGGCAGTGAGTCAGTTAGAGCAGAACTCCATAGGGCTCAGTGAGGAGCAGACCTGTGGGGCTGTTGCTGTCTAACAGCGCCCGCGCAGTGGCTACTGACGGGGGAGAACGGTCACCTAGGAGTGCTACCCGAAACCCATCTCCAGCTAGAGAGAGAGCACAGAGTGGGAAGTAAGGAGACTGCTAGGGAGAACCAGGCCCAAACGGGCGGCAGATCCCGAAGCGGAGATAGATCCAGCTTTCTTTTGCTAAACCTGCCGGTGTGGGGCTCTCAAAGCCCACGCCACAACACCACAAAAAGCCGCAGCCACGTAGCCACAGTTAGGGCCCATAGCTCACAGGAGGCAAGAAGCTGGAGTGATCTGGCCCAGGCGACAAGGACACGGCGAACGAAGGGGAGAGAGGCTGCAGCATCTTCCCTGGGTGACCCCCATAGGGACTCAAAGTCGGGGTCACCCCAAACCACCAAGGGCTAAGGAAGGCGAGTTGGTAGTCACCCTCATAAAGTCAGCCTGAAGGATACCTGGTTCCCACCTGGTTCATCTCAGCTACGCCCGGGCTACTCACCCTGCCATCAAATGTGAGTAAAGCCCTTGAAAGACAGTTCTGCCTGTGTGAGTCATTCTGCGACTTGTAGTACTACGCATCTACACCGGGCCCTGGGGCTTGCCTCACTCTCAGGAGGCTATTCCAACTAACTGCACACATCATCAGCCCCAGGCGACCCTCAACCTGCAGTGGCGGTCCCCACTGACCGCAATACTGAGAGTGGCGTCACGACAAGAAGAAGATCTCCTACCTGTGACCAGTTCCAGCCGAGTGGAGTCCCTAAAGGTAATGCACCGACACAACACCTGTGGGGCTTCACACATTGCCGGTGGACGGCAGGCGCAGGTAAGGAGATGTTTGTCGGTCCTGCGACTTCACACAGCGATGTGTGGAGCTGCAGGAACGACAAACAACATTGTACCTGCGGACGCACCGACATTATGAAAATGAACGACGTGACACAGATCAGCGATTTTTGACTGTTTCACGCTCGTTCATCTTCTCTCCTAGGCTTTACACGTTGCGACGTAGTTATCGGCGCCAGATGTGCGTCACTTTTGATTTGACCCCGACGATATCGCAGTAGCGATGTTGCAACGTGCAAAGTACCCCTTAGACTAAGATCTCACATATCATGTATGTGTAGGGGAGTGCAACCCCTAGCAAGGATGTTTCTTTACAGTGACTTTAAGACTTTGTTGTACTGTGGCTTTAAGAGACTGGCTCCTCTGCAAAGCACAATGGAATGGCCTGCATCTCCCCTGCTGCTGTGTGTTTGTTTGGTCTGCCCTGAGAAAAGTGCAGGGAGAAGCAGGAAGTGGCAGACAGTGGGAGAAATTTCCAGGACCTGCAGAGGGATGCACACAGGAGAGTCAATATTTGGCCTGATAGAAGACCTCGCCTGATGAGCCCAGCTGCGCGGTGAATCGTGGGAAGAGAAGTCCTGCATCAGCCTCCCGGAGTGAAGTGCGCATCACCGTACTGTCAAGCTTCAGAGCAGCCATCTCATAGATGACTGACCCCAAAGCACATTCTAAAAATATAGAAATAAAGTGATTTAACAGGAGAAGGAATATTCACTGTGCGAAAACTGTCATAGGTTGTAATCTGATTGACCTTTAATTCTGCGCACTGCAATAAAACGTCAGGTGGAGCGTGCACACCGGTTAGGTGACATCAGTGGTTGACTGGAGCAGGATATATTGTGCACAATTCCCTTTTGATTCTCTGACTGTTACCTGTTCTGGCTGTGCCCCCAGAGTTGAGAAAAACCAAAATCCCATTTTGGTCTCGCACACTACCAGTGTGCCACTGGAGTGTCGCCTCCCTTCCTTCTCCACAAAAGCCTTTGACTGACAGGTCAGTCAATAAGAGAAAGTGCACACGACTGGATCACTATTTCATAGCAGATCCTGTGTGACACCATCGCTTACTTCAGTATGTCCCTCTCTGTCTCTGGAACAACCCCTATACCCTGGAAGGTCGCTCCTATATCGGCAAGGGTCACCATATATCAGGAAGTTCCTCTTAACTCAGCAGGATGCAACCATCTAGGCCCTTCGTTCCCCGTATATCAACAGGTCCCTGGTATCTTTTCTCTCTACAGACCATCCTTCTCTTGGCAATGTTCCCTATATCTCCCAGTGTTGCAGGTTCTCCTCTCATGGTTGGTCCATCAATATTTTGAAATAGCCCCCTCATCTCGACGGGTTCCTTTTACTTAAGGCTGCTTTACACGCAGCGACATCGCTAGCGATCTCGCTCGTGAAAGCACCCGCCCCCGTCTTTTTTGCGTCACGGTCAAATTGTTGCCCGTGGCGTACAAAATCGCTAGTCCCTATCACACATACTTACCTTCCTAACGACGTCACTGTGGCCGGCGAACAGCCTCTTTTCTAAGGGGGCGGTTCGTGCGGCATCACAGCGACGTCACACGGCAGGCGTCCAATAGAAGCGGAGGGGCGGAGAGCAGCCTCAGGAAAGTCACGCCCACCTCGTTGCCGGAGGACGCAGGTACGGAGTTGTTCGTCGTTCCTGGGGTATCACACTTAGCGATGTGTGCTGCCTCAGGAACGACGAACAACCTGCGTCCAGCACAAGCAACGATTTAATGAAACTGAATGACGTGTCAACGATCAATGATTAGGTGAGTATTTTTGATCGTTCACTCTCGTTCATAGGTGTTACATGCAACAATGTCGCTAACGACGCCAGATGTGCGTCACGAATTCCGTGACCCCGGCGACATATCATTAGAGATATGGTTGCATATAAAAGCCCTCTTTACAGCAGATCCTACATATTTTGGCCTGTCCCCCTATCTAGGAAGCTTCCTTCTATCTTGGTATGTCCTCCTTAGCTTGCTTGCTAGGTCCTTTATATCTTAGGAGGTCACTCCTAGCTTGGCATGGTTATCCTTACCGGACAGACAGATTGCCGCTGCCCTGGTGGATATCTCTCTTTACAGGTAGGTTCCCTCTATATTTGCAGGTCCACATATTCTGTTTTCAGATTTCTCAGTACTTGTCTACCAGGAGGAGGATTGCAGATGTGCATCACATGAGCTCCTTCTATGAAATCTTGGGATCAAGCATAGGGCTGGATTTACAAAAAGGGACAACACTTTTTGAGGGGGAAAGGGGGTGTAGAATTGTGTGTGCTTTGGCCTAAGGAATTGAAGTGTGTAAATCCGGCCCTAATTGGGAGTCAATCTACTAAAGAGTAAATGGCCAACAATCCATTGAGAATTACTAGTGTTGGACAATGGTCTCTCCAGAGAGGAAAACGACTTGAACTCCAGTGCCACCTATTGAATATAACAATCTTAAAAGTCAATATTGACCCTTTGTTGGCCAACAATTATTTCTTGCTTTACAAGGAGGTAATGTGTAATAGCAGATGAAACAGTATCACCCATGATTTAGCTAGGTTATCGTGTAAAGTGACTTCACAAATTAACCGTAACCAATTAATGAGAACACAATGGGGTAAATACTTATACTTGGTGCAGTAAGTGCTTACCATGTGTGGAACATATGGTTGGGTGTGATCTAAAAAAATGTAGTTCTCATTAGGTGAGGTCAACATGGATTTATATTTTGAGATACTTCCCAAACAGCCAACAAGAACATGCACGTTCTTGATACTATGATAGGAGGAGTAGCCAACACTTGAGAGGAAAGAGAGCATATTCCAAAGGATCTAGACACACTCAAACAATGGGCTGAAGTAAACAGAATGGTGTTTCACAGGGACAAATGCAAAGTCCTACATCTTGGTAAAATAAATGTAAAAAGCATATATAGTTTGGGAGGAATAGAACTAGGTGATAGCAGCGAGGAAAATGTTTTGGGCATAATAGTAGATAGATTCAACATGAGCCAACAATGTGGAGCTGCAGCTAAAAAGGCCAACAAAATTCTGGGATGTATCAAGACAAGCATTGAATCTAGATCAAGAGAGGTAATTATTCCCATATAGGTTGCCCTGGTCAGACCCCACCTGGAATACTGTGTACAGTTCTCGGCCCTCAATTCAAGAAAGACATCGATATATTGGAGCAAGTCCAAAGAAAAGCAACCAAGATGGTAGAAGGTCTGCAAACCATGTCATATGAAGATCAGTTAAAAGAATTAGGAATGTTTAGTTTGAAAGAGAGAAGGCTGAGTGGAGACTTAATAGTTGTCTACAAATATCTGAAAGGTAGTCACAGTGCAGAGGGAACTACCCTATTCTCATTAGCAGAAGGAAGTACAAGAAGCAATGGGATGAAAGTAAAAGGAAGGAGATTCAGATTAGACATTAGGAAAAACTTTCTGACAGTGAGGGCAGTCAGGGAGTGGAACACGCGACCACGGGAGGTGGTGAGCTCTCAATCAATGGAAATCTTCAAGCGGAAACTGGATAAACATATAGCTGGGATGATTTAGGAAAACCTGCACTCGCAGGGGGTGGACCCGATGGCTCTTGAGGTCCCTTCCATCTCTGCTATTCTATGATACTACATGTGCACAACCTTTATGTTGAGGATCAACATTGAGGAATACAACCCAACATATCAATGCTCAATGACGATCTGTATAAAGAGATATTATGGATTCAGTTGCAATAAAAACAAATTAAATACTTTAAAATCAACCGTTAAAATAAATTTGGCTTCAAGAAGAGCTTCAATTGAATGATTATTTACTTCTAATTGGCACTAGCAAAGGTACTTTAGAGTGAAACCTCAGTTAGCATAGTATAGTAGATTGCCTGCACATACAGGTGAATTCACACCAAATCCAAATCCTCCTTTCACAAGGATGCAGTTGGGTGGCAAAGGACTCAAGGTCCAGAGAATATATTTGTTCATCTCTAGAGGGGACTCTTTTAACAAAAATAGATTTTCCCAATAGTCAAACCTTTTATAATCTTATTCATCCTATATGTAGTATGGACAATCAGCATACAGAATTGTGAGTGTGAACACTGCAGGAAGAAATCCATTATGAGCTAGAATCTCTACTGCTCTGATTATCTTCCGAGATAAAAGTATGCATGGCCCTTTAATTGGCCAATTAGAGGTGGTCATTAGAGAAAGTGAAATTCCAAATTGGGGGATATTACATTGCTGTTACAGGATCTAATGATAAGATTACTCTCATCTGCTGCGTTAACGGGTTACAAATGGAGGAGAATATAATTATTGGCAGAACACATGAAACTGAGAAATGTAAATAATTTGACATACTGATTTATATTTGTTGAATTATTTAGTTTCCCATTGTCTCATCTACAGAAACCCTTTCAAAATTCAGATGGTTGCTCATTGAAAGAGACAGTGGTTTTCTCTACTATTCTGCAGCCATATGATCTAATGGTGCTCGTGCCCCTTAATTCCTTAGAAAGAACCCAACGAGGCCAGTTTGTCCTCATATTGTTTTCTTGATGCTCTCCTGTGCATTTTTTTCTTGTATACCATTAAGTTTCAGAACTATAACTTTTTTAATCTAGTACTAATTTTAATGGTCTTTCTCAAGGAAGTGTGGCTCACCGGATCCTCGTGGGCGTGTCTTTATGTTCCTTTGTGAGCCACGCCCCCGCTCAGCAAAACCGTAAAATGGAGCACCAAATTATAAGGCCCATATACCTGTAACCATATTGCAAATGTAAAAAAAAATACTTAGAAGTATGAATAAAATGAGAAACAAACTAACTGGCCACTTTTGACCTGATGATAACGTCTGCTGATGATTTTTAATTTTTGCACTTCCCATTTTCCGCCCCTTCTTTCAAGAACTTTGACTTTAAATTTAACTTAAACTTTAAATTTTTCATTCACATACCCATATGAAAGAATGGCTTTTGCGGGATGAGAAGTAGTTTTGTATGAAACTGTTTATTTTATCTTGCAATATACTCCAAAATAGGCAAACTATTCCAAGTGCAAATTTTAGGTGTGAAAAAAAGCAATTCTGCCATTGTTTTTAAGGGTAACAGAAAATAGTAGAAATCAGGTTTTCCAAGCCGCACTATAAACCAATCTGGATCGATGAAGGAATTAATGTTTCTTTATCTTCATGCACAGGTCAACGCGTTTCAGGAGTACTCAGCTGAGATTTGATGTTTTATGCCTGTTGTCCTGATGAAGGGAGCTGAGTACTCCTGAAACGCGTTGACCTGTGCATGAAGATAAAGAAACATTCATTCCTTCATCAATGCGGACTGGTTTATAGAGCGGCTTGGAAAACCTGATTTCTACTATTTTCTGCTACCCTTAAAAACAATGGCAGAATTGTTTTTTTTCCCAACTAAAATTTGCACTTGGAATAGTTTGCTATTTTGGAGTATATTGTAAATTAAAATAAACAGTTTCATACAAAACTACTTCTCATCCCGCAAATGGGTTATAGCGCGGCTTGGGAAACCCGATTTCAACTATTTTCTGTTATCTGCCAAACCCGGGGCTGCAGCTATTGACCTGGACTGAACATGCATTTATAGGAGTTGTGACTTGCACAACTTCTATAGGTGAGTTTGATTTATTACTCTTTCCCTATTGGGGTAAGACCCTATTTGTGCTTTTGTCCACAGCTTGTTATATATATTATTTTTAAGGGGTTTGTTTTTACGGTGTTTATTGTGTGACAAAAAATAAACCCATAATATGATTGTTCACGTCACTATGATTACAGGAAAACCAATAGTATGGTTTTTGTTTTTGTTTTTTTTTTGTATTTTAGCAGTTTAAAAGACAGGACTTTGCTTGTTTGTGTTGCTATTTTCTGTTTTATTGACACCATTTCACGGTCGTGTCTCATTCATATCTGGGACTATACATTTAAATGTTGTTTCTTGTCTCTTGGTGCTTAAACAGTTAATGTCAGTTTTGCTTCCAGCAGCTTCCCAGCAGTGCAGGTCAGTTGCAGCTGATTGTAGCCACACCCCTTTGTGTTTAAGTAGTAGGGTTTTCCAGCAATCCTTGCTGATAATATAAAAAGGGGCGTGGCTACAAAGCAGCTGCAGCTGACCTACACTGCTGGAAAGCTGCTGGCAGTAAAACTGACATTAACTATTTAAGCACCAAAAGAAACTAAACAATATTCAAATGTAGAGTCCCAGTTAGGAATGAGACATGACTGTGACATACCAGTTTTGGGTACATATAATGTTTGGCTGCTTTTTTAGGGAACTAAAGGTGACCAAAAAAATGACAATTCTGATGGTTCAATTTTTCTTTTCATGTCAGCATTCACGGTATAAGATAAATACTTTCAGATTTAATTAATTAATTTAATCAAATGTATTTTTTTGCAAAACAAAATATTTTAGGCTTTTATTTTTTTTAACATTTTGCTACTTTCATTTGGGGGATAGGAGAGTGAATAAAAGTAAGATTTTTATCAATATGTCGTTGAACACAAGAACATTTCCAAATGTTGATAAGATGGACTTTCATAGAATAGTTATTAACCTATAACATGACAGTAAGGTTAAAGGGAATCTGGTTTTGCTACCTTATTTGAGAGCAACATGATGTAGGAAAGAGATCCTAAATCCAATAATGTATCACTTAGATTACTGGGTCCAGCCGTTCTGACACAATGAGAATTTTTAGATTTAGTTATGTAGCAGAGCCCAGAGAGGTGCCCCCTCCCACACCAGGCTCTCTATAGAAATTATACATTCACATTAACGTCTAATTGGAGGAGGGGGGGTGTCGGAATGCCGTGCCCCGTGACATTGTAGTCCGAGCAATGATAAGAGTCCTGCTGCTTAAACAAAAACATAGCAAATAAACAACAGATCGGATCTTGACAAGACAGACATCCCTGAAATCTATGATTGAGTCTCTACCCTGCATGTTTCACAGCTGTTACACAGACAATCATCATGCAGGGATTATTTGCCATACATGGTAATTCCGTAGCCATGTTGGCTACTGGCATTATTGTGATTGGCCAGCCGCATGCCATCATCGGGTCTTATATAAGAAGTGGGGGCACGGTGTTCAGCACACTCTCCTCTAGAAGCAGTTCAGGGAGAGTTGATCTAGGAGGGAGAGCTTAGATTAGAAGTTGATGACCAAAGCAAAGTAATGTCTTGCACCTACTTATTATAGAGTTGCACCCTTTAATGCTGTTCATGTGGCATTAAAGGGTGTTTAGCCTGGTTTAACCTAATAAATAAATTATATTGGGTCTTCCCTATTTTTGATAACCAGCCAAGGTAAAGCAGACAGCTGTGGGTTGATATTATCAAGCACGGAAGGTCCATGGTGTTTGGGCCCTTTCGAGCCTAAAAATAGCAGCCGAGCGCCACCCCATAATTGTGTAATGGGGTGTCTGATAGATGCATCTTCATTACTAACTAGAAGGTGGCCCGATTCTAACGTATCGGGTAGTCTAGAATGTGTATGTAGGTTAGCAGATTGAATAATAATATAATCAGCAAGTCTTGAATAATGATGGTTCATTTTTTGCTCGTTGGTCTCCCGCTGTGCAGCACGCATCGGCGTGTTTGACAGTGGGAGACCATCGATCTGAATGGGCAGGGAGCCGGCGTACACTGGTAACCATGTTACACAATCGAGTAAGTATGCAAAGCGCTTTGCTTAGTTACCCGATATGTACCATGGTTACCAGCGTACGCCGGCTCAAGCACACGTGTGCCAGGAGCCGGGGGTAAGGTGGTAACCATGGTACACATTGGGTAACTAACGAAAGCGCTTTCCATAGTTACAGGATTGTGTACCATTTGTTACCAGCGTACGTCGGTAAGCTGATAACTATGGTACACATTGGGTAACTATGCAAAGCGACAGTGCTGGTTTATTTTTTGCTTGTTGGTCTCCTGCTGTGCAGCCTGCATCGGCGTGTTTGACAGTGGGAGACCAACGATCTGAATGGGCAGGGAGCCAGGGTAAGCTAGTAACCATGTTACACATTGGGTAACTAAGCAAAGCGGTTTCTATAGTTACCCGATAAGTACCATGGTTACCAGCCTACGCGGGCTCCGGCACACGTGTGCCGGGAGCCGGGGTAAGCTAGTGGTTTCACACATCCAGCTTTTCTCCACTTTGTCGGATCCGGCGCGCTGCCGTAGGCTGGTTTCAGACGTCCGTGTTTTAGGTACATGTGACATGCGTTTTGTAACACGGATGTCACACGTACCCATGTTTTTCTCTGATGTGCCTCACACGTCCGTGTTTGCACACGGACCATGTGACTTTTCATGACCCTGCACGCACACACGCAGGCATCTCCGGCAGCACGGATGTCACATGGATCGCACACTGATGTGATCCGTGCGACATCAGTGTAAAACGTACCGGAGAAAATATGGGTCATTTTAATGAAAATATTTTCTATATTTACCTCTCTCCAGAGATGCTCTCTCCGGCTCTGCTGCCTCCCGCTCCTTATCGCCGCTCATTATACTCACTGAATATTCAGTGCCCTGAGGAGCTGGAAGCAGGAACAGCGCTGGGGACTTCAGTGCCGGGGACCGCATCGCTGGGTGAATGTACAGCAGAGTGTGTGTGTGTGTACATGCATGTGCGGTATGTGTGTATGCGCTCGGTGTATCCATGTGTGTCTGCTGTGTGTGTATATACATGCATGTGTGCTATGTGTGACACGGACGTCTGAAAGCAGCCGTACACTGTGTGCAGGACAGTGGCTGCGCCGCAACTTCCTGGTCACATGACAACATGTGATCGGAGCTTGTCGCGCGGCAACTGTAGTGTACACAGTGCACGGCAGCGCGCCGACAAAGTGGAGAAAAGGTAACTATTAAAAGCGACAGTGCCGACGTGTGCGGGACCCGGGGTAAGCTAGTGACATCGGGTAACTAAGGAAAGCGGTTTCTATAGTTACCCGATGAGTACTATAGTTACCAGCCTACACCGGCTCCGGCACATGTGTGCCAGCAGGCGGGGTAAGCTAGAGGCTTTTCTCCACTTAGTCCTGCCGGTGTGGGCTTCCGGGGCTGCAGCAGTCACCTGGGAGTCGGGCGTCTCCGTGTGGGTTCGGGGAATGCGTGCAGGGGGCGGGCCAGGGCGAGCATCCAATGCGTGAGGGGGCGGGGCCTGACCGAGCGCCCAATACGTGCAGGGAGTCGAGGCGAGAGGCCAATCCGTGCGGGGAGCGGGGCCATGCCGAGCCCAGCGGCCAATTCGCTGGTTGTCACTGTAACGACAGAATTTTGGAGCAAGACAGACAGACAGAATAAGGCAATTATATATATATATATATATATATATATATATATATATATATATATATATATATAGATAGATAGATAGATACTAGGGCTTAATGCCAGCTAACACTACACAGATTACATCAACTCTAACTACTATTTAAACCTATTGCCACCGCACCCGAGCAATCGGGGAGAGCCGAGGTGAAGTCCCAGAATTGGCATATCTAATGTGATGTGCCCCTTCTGGGGCAGCTATAAGCTGGTATTTTTTGGCTGGGAAGGGCCCAATAAACATGGCCCTTCCAGCCTGATAATATCAGCCCGCAGCTGTATGCTTTACCTTGGCTAGTTATCAAAAATAGGGGGGAACCCATATTGTTTTTTGAAATTATGTATTTATGTTAAACCATGCTAAATACCCCTTTGTGCCACCTGAAAGGTGTTAAAGGGTGCAATTGTATTATATGTAGGGTGGGAGAGCGAGACGTTGCTTTCATCATCTGATTGTTCTGCTTCATGTCTGTCATCCAAATTGGAAACCCGGAGGTATCCTTCGTGTGTCCAGACTCTGTCTCACCTCAAGACGGGCTTATTGTAGCCGTCCAAGGCAGTCTGATCAGAATGCTTAACCAAGACGCTCATGTTCAGGTATATAAATTTTTGCCTACAGTAGTGGCATTAGATCAAAGTATGATTTTTGGATGTGCGGTTCATGTCTTTGTCTCCAGCCAAGTTGCATTATCCTAGTAGAGGACAACCCTTTTAACCCTGAAGTCTCTCAAACCCTACCGGAATGCTTTACCTCTGAAAAGTTTCATGTGTGTAATTTTATAACTCTGCACCACATTCCGGGGCCTGGAACCGGAAATGATGCCACATAGTGAAATCATTTATATCATTAGAAGCCACGATCCTGATGAGCATTCTAAATGCATAGAAATACAGAACTTTGATAAGATTTGTAGGATTTTAAGTGGTCTCTTGTTTAACATACAGCATGAGATATTTTACGTATTTGTCGCATGTCAGAGACATTTCCCATAGTGTACAACAATCTGTTACACTTTTTTCTTGTATTCTCTAAACAGAATCACATCTTTCAAATGGTAAATTTACAAGTGCTTTTAATGAAAGGAGCGACAATCACAGATTTGTTCCCTTTCTACATAATAAAAGGCTCCTTGTTTACATAAATGTCCCCAATCCACAATGAATCCCCTTACTAGTACAGATTTATTGTACCAGACATAACCTTGCACCAAGCACAGACTTCTATGGCTGCCTCTCAAGTCTTCTATCAGAATCCAGTTATATGCTGTATCTTTAAACTTATGGATAGGACCAGTTTTGGATTTAGTATCCCAGAGGGCCCTTTTTCATTTTCCATCCTCACCCTCCAAGAATTATCATTTTTGTATCTTTTTTTCTTTTTGGTTGATTACATTGTATGAGAGATTGTTTTTTTTGGATAAAGGATAACTTGCTGATCATTGGGGGTCCATCTACTCGCATGGACAGCAGCGTGAGCAGCCTCTTCATAAATCAGCACCCTAGATATCTAAAGATTACTTCAGACAGACAGGGTAGAGAGCAGTGTGAGCAGCCTCTTCTTACAAAAGCACCCCTGGTATCTTCAGTATTAGATCAGATAGATAGGGTAGACAGCAGTGTGAGCAACTTCTTCCTACATCAGCACTCCATATATCTACAGTGTTAGATTAGATAGACAGGGTAGACAGCAGTGTGAGCAGTTTATTCTCACATCAGCACTCCATATATCTACAGTATTAGATCAGATAGACAAGGTAGACAGCAGTGTGAGCAGCTTCTTCTTACATCAGCACTCCATATATCTACAGTATTAGATCAGATAGACAAGGTAGACAGCAGTGTGAGCAGCTTCTTCTTACATCAGCACTCCATATATCTACAGTATTAGATCAGATAGACAAGGTAGACAGCAGTGTGAGCAGCTTCTTCTTACATCAGCACTCCATATATCTACAGTATTAGATAAAATAGACAGGGTAGGCAGCAGTGTGAGCAGTCTCTTCTTACATCAGTACGCCTGATATCTGCAGCAGTGTGAGCAGCCTCTTTTCACCTCAGCACCCCATATATCTCCAATATTAGATCAGAAAGACAGGGTGGACAGCAGTATGAGCAGCCTCTTCTATCCTCACCTCCCCTGGTATCTCCAAAAAGCATCAGATACAGTTGTAATCCTATTATCAACATTTTCAAACGTTCTGATGTTTGCAATATACCAATAAAACCATAATAACTAAAATTATTCAATATAATTTCACTCCTAACTTCACAACTAAATTTTAGACGGACAAAATCTTTGTTTTCCAAAAGTATCTGCTAAGAGCCACCTTACCCCCACTACCACCTTTCAGCCCATAGGTTCCGTAAATAGGTCAGCCTGTGCTTTAGGCAATTGAAGCCTATAGATCATTAATGCGGCCACCCTCTGATTTTTATTGATTTGTTTTGCAACCTTGAGAGAGTAGAATGACTCTCGTTAGTTATTAGATGGATAAAGGGCAGTGCGGGGGTGGGCAAACCAACATGACCATGATATCCCTTTAAGGCAAATGATACCAGTAGCTACACGCAGAAACTATATTATTGCACCCATATACAGCATCAGACATGTGAGAGGGCTAGCCATTCCTGCCACCCAGTATTTACAGGCAGCCCTGTGTCAGTTACATAGGGAGTTAGGGGTGCTTCACACACAGCGAGCTCGCTGCCGAGATCGCTGCTGAGTCACGCTTTTTGTGACGCAGCAGTGACCTCATTAGCGATCTCGCTGTGTGTGACAATGAGCAGCGATCTGGCCCCTGCTGCGAGATCGCTGCTCGTTACACACAGCCCTGGTTCGTTTTCTTCAAAGCCGCTCTCCTGCTGTGACACACAGATCGCTGTGTGTGACAGCAAGAGAGCGACAAATGAAGCGAGCAGGGAGCAGGAGCCGGCGTCTGACAGCTGAGGTAAGCTGTATCCAAGATAAACATCGGGTAACCAAGGTGGTTACCCGATATTTACCTTAGTTACCAGCCTCTGCAGCTCTCACGCTGCCAGTGCCGGCTCCGGCTCTCTGCACATGTAGCTGCTGTACACATCGGGTTAATTAACCCGATGTGTACAGCAGCTAGGAGAGCAAGGAGCCAGCGCTAAGCAGTGTGCGCGGCTCCCTGCTCTCTGCACATGTAGCTGCATTACACATCGGGTTAATTAACCCGATGTGTACTGTAGCTAGGAGAGCAAGGAGCCAGCGCTCAGTGTGCGCGGCTCCCTGCTCCCTGCTCACACTGGTAACTAATGTAAACATCGGGTAACCATACCCGATGTTTACCTTAGTTACCAGTCTCCGCAGCTTCCAGACGGCGGCTCCGTGCAAGCGCAGCGTCGCTTGCACGTCGCTGCTGGCTGGGGGCTGTTCACTGGTCGCTGGTGAGATCTGCCTGTTTGACAGCTCACCAGCGACCATGTAGCGATGCAGCAGCGATCCTGACCAGGTCAGATCGCTGGTCGGATCGCTGCTGCATCGCTAAGTGTGAAGGTACCCTAATAGCTAGGGTGATATACAAGTCAAATACACCATGACAGATAAGGAACTGAGCTGATTACACTGTTTACCCAAGTGATTAGCAATGAGTGATCAGAGGCGGAGATGATCTTGTCACTCATCACACAAAACACTAAATAGAGGCCTTAAAATAGGCCCCAACAATTGTAAATTTACACTTGAAGAGTTCCAATGGAAACTACAAAGAATGGACTATTTGAATTCTCCTTATCACCTCCACGCACTAATAAGCATTTGACACTAGACTTGCAATTGTGGCAATGACTCGGCCATTATGCGGCTGATTAAAATGTTCAATCAGTAAAGAGAGAAATCTCACATCTCCAAAAGGAAACTCATCCCATCACGACCAAGGTATGACCCCCCCATGCACATTAGATAAGTTTAGGCCAAAGATGGTTTGAAAGACTGCTATCTCTCCCAACTCACTGAGTTGAAGGACCCATGGGAGGCCAAGTCCTTCAATAGGCTGGATCATTCTTTCCCACAAAAACATCTGTAGGGGAAAGTTGAAAGGATTTGGCCAACTTTCGTCTAATGTGTATGGAAACCAATGCACTAAAAACATGCGGGAGAGGAACCAAGCGCAGGCAGTCCAGCGGACAATGGACGTGCGCTTCCATGGGTGCATGTTTTTAGTGCACCATTCTCAATAAAGTAGACTTTTATGCAAGGCGATGGTAAATGCTGCTTCTTGCTCTACTCCTGGACACATTATCGGACTTTCCTCTTACTATAAGCGTGTACAGCTTGACAGCTCTACACGGAGTATCTGACGATTCCTCTCTCTGCAGCACCTGACAAGGTATTCCCCGATGGAGCAAGACCGTACTTTCCTGTTGTTCTATAATGTTTAATAGTAAATAATTTTGGCAGTAAAGGAAGAAATGGTAAAGTCCCAAGCAACAAGATGGTCCAGTACTCAAGGGGGTGAATGGTAAATTCCCATATAACAGGTTGGTCCAGTCCTTCAGGGGGTGAATGGTAAAGTACTAAGAAGCAAGTTGATCCAGTCCACCAGGGGGTAAATGGTAAAATCCCATGGAACAGATTGGTCCAGTCCTCAAGTTGGTAAATAGTAAATTCCAATGCAACAGCTTAGTCCAGTCTTTGAGGCAGTAATTATTAAAATCCCATGCAACAGGTTGGTCCAGTCCTCGAGGTGGTAAATAGTAAAATCCCATGTAATAGGTTGGTCCAGTCCTTGAGGTGGTAAATAGTAACATCAAATTCAACAGGTTGGTCCAGTCCTCGAGCTGGTAATTGGTAAAATCCCAGGCAACAGGTTGGTCCAGTCCTCGAGCTGGTAATTGGTAAAATCCCAGGCAACAGGTTGGTCCAGTCCTCGAAGGCTCCCAGATAATTACCCAGCATGCTACCACCTACAATTGATCCTGTACATCTCAGTTTTTTAGGTGTCCTCTTCTGTCAAGATACTAAAAATATTGATCAAACCATTATGGCCCCACTTATTTTCCCACAAACCTTTCCAAAAATTCTGAGTACAAGACCTGCCTGGTTATGGTCAGACAGTACAACAAGATATATTTTCTGTGCATACCTCTAGGAGAGATAGGGCACAACATCCGTGGAACACACGATGGGATTCCATCTAACTAGATTGGACAACTTGACAGACGAGTATGACTGATATATTCATACCATTTTCATTGTCGTTTTTTGGTTTGCCACTAAACCTTTCTTTGCTAGGAGTCTACCTAATAGACAGTGAAGGTGCAGAAGTCATATGGGACTCAATTGCACAGGCCTTCAAAGGATGATTAATCTTTAGTCTATCTCTTTTACATCTGATCTGTTCATTTGAATGGGAAGCAATTTACAGGCAATCCTCAAAAAGTTGACGATTGCCCTCATGGGAGTCAAGAACTGATGTAAGATGATCTGTAGGATATTTTGGCTGTATATCAGTTGTGCACTACACCTGTTGCAGGATGGATTGTAAAACCCCCAGCCTAGGGAAGAGATAAAAAGCTGTTTGTGGTAGACTGCTGGAAACAACAGGGTTGGACAGGTAAAAACCAAACCTGACTGATCCTTGACCTCCGCATGTGAACTGCCAGGTTGCCCTTACAAATAGAAATCTAAGATCTAACTCAATAGTATCAGATCAATGGATGACTTTCGAAAACACATGTATATGAATCTATTTCCTACATCTACTCTATATGCAAAGTCATCCCAGAATAAATGTTTACAAGGTCTACATTGCCAGGTACAGACAGGTCTTAAGAATTATCCATATTTCCACTTAATAAGTGAATAAATCTAATCTCAATATCATTATATCACATCCACACACACCCCATATATTCACACAAGTGCGTATCACCTTCTCGATTCGAGAACCCCAAGTAGCGGTCAACGCTACTGTTGGATTTCTAACTTTTTGGAGACTTTATGAAGTTCTTGAAAAATGTCTAATGCATTAATATTGCAAAACTAAATAAAATATTGTAAGCGGTCAAGATCAATCTGATCTGAAAGATCCTCTAAAAACAGAAATCCGGCACAGAAGACTTCAACTCAAAGTAAGACCATAATCTAAACTACAGTAGGTCATTCCAATTTAGGATCTGGACAGTCTCCAAAAACATAATCTGGTATTAATGGCACATAATAAGAATCACACCTATAAAAATACTAGTGATGGTATGACGTCTTACAATTTCTTTCAAGCCATGAGGTTCCTCTTGAGTTAAGACAAGCCAACATCTTCTCGTGAAGTCATGTGATGACCTCCTAAGTAAATTTCCTTATATTCCTGGCATTAAAACCACATTTTTATTGCCCATTAGGTTCTGGTACAGCTGGATTCTGCCACATGAATATATCAGAAAATAAAAAAAGCCTACCGTACCCCTTTACTCCGGATCTCCATGCCTCCAACCAGCAGTCTTGATTATTTTTGTCCAGAATGAGAGTGGAAAGTGTTCTTTACAGAGAGGGGCTGAAGACAGGACTGCCTGGAAATGTAACTCAAAGACTTGTTTGCTTAGGAGCTTTATGCAATGCAGATGAAGGGTGGCAGCTGTCCTTGCAGACAAAGGCCCTATTGGCACATTATCTTCAAACAAAAGGGCTTCTTGCTAGCTTAGTTTTACTAACGCATTTCATTTTTTTTTTCTTTTTCGGAAAAGGCCAGGATATTAAGATTTTACTTTTCATTCCATGGATATGTGCGCTTATAACCAATTTACACAATGTGATGTAGACCCCGGAAAACTTTTATTAGACATGATTTTTTTGGAATGTTCATGCGTGGCCTGGGTCATAAATGTTGTTGCGGCATTTATATTAATTGTGAACGAGTGATATTAAAAACACTTCTTGACTTGTAAATGGGCTGCCAATCAAAACGCTCGTTGATGGGGTGAAATGATCTTTTGTGCATTAGAAAAGATCTAAGGGGAGAACTTTTCTCCTTGAAAAGTTCTCCTCTTAGACCCCACTTTAGCTTCTCATAAAGCCAGATCAGATCTCATACTTTGTACTGACGAGGGACAATCATCTCAAAACATTGTGTCTGCAAACTGAGGTTCTGATCTGGCATAAATCCTAGATCATATGAAAAGGCTTGTTAAAGAGCCACTTTTGACTTTTAGGATTGCTACCTCCAATAGGTGGTGCTAGAGTTTGTTTCCTTCCTCCCTTAAGAAACAATTTGAATTATTCATAAAAGATCATCGTCCTTGAAAGTCATCATCCTGTGCCCAGAACTATGGCAGCCTATGTATACTGAGTATTTTAGTTTAGATTGTTTAGATTACTCAGTGTGCATTGTTTGGCAGTCAAATGACCCCTCGATAGGTAAATGTTTATCAATCTGTGGTCATGTCATGCTGCTGGTTTGTCCTCAACATACGTGTCCATTGTTACTTCTCCGCAAATTTCCCCATGGGCTCCAATTATTCATTATACCAATTAATACAATTAAGAGATGAAAAAATGGTTGAAAAGGACAGGTACAAAAGTCATCCAAACAATATTAAAATAAGTCCAATTTTCCATTTTGGGTATTGAATAAGGACCACACTGGTCAGAATCGCACTGGCATTTGTTTTTATTCCGCATGATATGTACCTACTGTGCTTTTTCTCATGACTTATATTTTAATGAAGATTGAATAAATTGACCTATTTGAATATTGAAAAACAAAAAGCCAGCACTAAATGTGCACTTCAGCACTAAAAATTCCAAACTGTACTTATTATAAAAATGAGATTTTTGGCAAAAAATTGCAATTTCTTGAGCTACCCCGGCACGTCACGGCAAATCTCTTTGGGGCAGTTCTACATGAAAATATTTTTATAAAATGTGCCATACGGCCTCACATATGAAATAGTAGAACTGCTCTTAGCAGCACTTACTTGGTCTTTTTCAATCGCGTACCCATGACTGAGTCATGGCTGTGGGCGGGACAGGCCCAAGCAAATGCTGCATGAAGTAAATAGCCCGTGGACAGGGCCTGATGACTGAATGTGAACAGCCACCAACCGCCAAAATCTAGGTGGAATACATCCCAATTTGGGGTGCATAGCAAGGTGGGGGTCAGCTTTGAATTGTTAGTGCAGTAGTGGACATTTGGTGCTGGCTATCTTGTTTTTTTCATTGAACTGGTCGGTGGCTGACTCCCACCTTGCCGTGTACCCCTATTTTGGTCATATTCCACCTGTCTTGATTTTGGCAATTGGTGACTGTTCACATTCAGTCATCAGGCCCTGTCCACAGGCTATTTACTTTAAGCAGCATTTGCTTGGGCCTTTCCCACCCACAGCAATGATTCAGTCATGGGTACACAATTGAAAAAGACCAAGTAACTGCTGCTAAGAACAGTTCTACTTTTTCATATGTGAGGCCGCATGGCACATTTTATATAAAAATATTTTAGTGTAGGACTGCCCCAAAGAGATTTGCCGTGATGTGGCGGGGTAGCTCAAGAAATTGCAATTTTTTGCCAAAAATCTCAAATTTTAATAATAGTACAGCTTGGAATTCTTAGTGCAATAGTGCACATTTGGTGCTGGCTATCTTGTTTTTTTTTATTTTAATATTGCTTGGATGACTTTTATGCCGGTCCTTTCCGACCATTTTTTCTATTTAACTTGAAGTCATTTGAGCAAGCACCACACAGGTGAGTTGACTACGTATCTCATTCATAAATCATAATATCAATACATGATAGCAAAACCCTCGCGACTCATTGAACACCATTTTGTACCATTTTGTGACAATGTTTGTATAGCGGCATTAATTTCCACTGCGCTTAACACATATATTGTATATCAGCATTGCTGAACCCATTGGGGTTCACAATCTAAATTTCCAATCAATATGTCTCTTCTGACCAAGTATCGCAAAATCATCGTTTTCTTATTTTTCAAAGTTGGTTATCTCACACCACTCATCTTGTGATATGTCAAGCCATGACAAAAATGTAAGGAAGGTCACAACTTTATATATACACCCTGTACACAAGTATTAAGCAATTTGTAGTTTTGATGATTCATTTTATTAATAAACAACTACAAAGCTGTCAGTCACTCCAAAAGGTTAATAAAACCTGAATAGTTAAGAAAGTTTTGGGGTTTTGTCTTTCTTTGGAGAATATCTATATGTGTAGAATTATTATGCAACTTATTGAAAAATGTAAATTTTCCATCTCAATTGTTTATTTTCATCTGTAAAAGTGAGCATAATAACCAAACAGCTCAACATATACACAAATATATTTCTGACATTGCCCCCCAAAAAATCAGTGACCAATATGGCCGCCCTTCTTTTCAATAACAGACACAAGCCATCCGTCCGTCCATGGAGTGAGTTTCTTAATCTATTGATGATCAACTTTTTGGGCAGAACCAACCACAGCCTCCAAGATGCTGATCAGAGGGATCAGGGATCAGAGGGAAGATGTGTTCCTTCATTGTAAATCTACTATTTAAGAAGAGCCACAAGTCCCCAATAGGGTTTAGGTCCAGTGGGTAAGGGTCTATTCTTTCATCTTTAAAGCGATTATCCACTACTTAAAGGGGTTATCCGGCTTATTTTGAGTTTTTTTCATTATTACCCTATTGGGCTACATTGGGGCAGGTAAGTAGATAGAGAGCACTTACCTGCCCTGCTGTCAGCCCCTCTCCCCGGCTCAGAGTGGTCATGTGACCGCTCCTGACGCAATTTTGCTGCTTCTGGTCATTTCATGTCAACATGGGCAGGGCCATGTTGACATACAAATCTGGAAACAGCATGTCGCCGCCCTGCTGGGCGGGTACAGTGCGTGGAGTCACCGCCCCCTTCCCTGCACCCTCCCACACATTCCCCCGCACCCCGTGCTCTGCCCACAACCTCCCCCTGCACTTCTGTGGGACCCGTGACCTGGGGGCGGGGCCTGGCGGCGGCTGCCGTGGTGTCAGCGCCAGCACCGGACCCCCTGCTCAGGATCGCACATTCAAATGTACCGGCATCACAGATCACAGATTCCGATATATTTGAAAGCGCTGATGAGAAGGAGCGTTGCGCTTCTCATCACTGTTCCTCCCGCTGTCTGTGCTCTCTTCAGCACAACGGTGACGTCACTACTGTGCTGATATGTCCAGAGCACCGACAGCGCGCGAACGTGCAGGAGCGGCGGGGACCTAGGACGGGTGAGTATGTACTCCCTACATGTGTTCCCTATGGGGGGGGGGGTCGGTGCAGAGCCCGATGTATGTATGCGGTGCAGAGCCTGATGTGTGTATGCGGTGCAGAGCCCGATGTGTGTGTGTGCGGTGCAGAGCCTGATGTGTGTATGCGGTGCAGAGCCTGATGTGTGTATGCGGTGCAGAGCCTGATGAGTGTGTGCGGTGCACAGCCCTATGTGTGTGCGGTGCAGAGCCCGATGTGTGTGTGTGCGGTGCACAGCCCTATGTGTGTTTGCGGTGCAGAGCCAGATGTGTGTATGCGGTGCAGAGCCTGATGTGGTGTGGGGTGCAGAGCCCGATGTGGGGCTGTTATTTGCAATGCTTTAGTGATAACAGGTCAGGTGCTGGGGCAGAATATACTGACAGTGAATGTGTGGGCAGGGGGCGAGGCTGGACACTGAGGCCGGGCGGTGCCAGCTGTGACTGGGAGGTTCAGCACAGGAAGTGGTCAGTTTGCTGGAGCTGAATGTAAACAAGGAGCTGCAGAGAATAAAGGGATAATTCAAGAGTAACAAAAGTTAGAAAACAAAAAATAACAATGTAGGGGTGTTTTATATGACAATACAGCACAGATTAGCTTAAGCTCAAAAATTTTTGTAATGTCGGACAACCCCTTTTAATAAATTCCTTTGAAAATGCTTATCTTTATGCCCTAACCATGTTTGCATTTAGTTTTATTATTAAATTTCCTACATTTTTGCCATCCTGCTATTTTCTGTGTGCGGTTTTTTTTTTTTACTTTACTTCTTATGTTTCAAAAAGGACCTCACAGGAGGCTGGGGCTGCACTCACTTCTTTGCAGTGTCATCAGGACGTCAACAGGACGTCATCAGGGGGCAATTCTGCGGTCACTTGCAACAGCTATTGTCACCGCCATTCCCTAATGAAATCTTGGTTTAGTAAACGTAATCGACAAGTGACCCCCAACGTCAGTTGCCGTGGCCATCACCGTCAGTGCTTCAAACACCACAGTGTCTTTCCCTGAATCAAATTGTCATCAGTGAGCGGTGATAGAAGTAGTGTGAGTCACACAAGCGCCGCTCCATAGGTTCTATCATCACCCTCAAATGAATTGTCATCACAGGGCAGCACTGGTGTCACTCACACTGCTTCTATCACCGCTCCCTGATGACAATTATATTATATTATGATCTCCTTAGTTTTCATGGTGTTGTTTAGTTACTGGAGCCTCTTACTTAATGGCGTTGTAACCTTTGTGACCCTTCAGAAAAGGTGTGTATATACTGACACCCTAGGACACTTAAATTGCACACATGTAGATGTCCCTTTACTAAGGATGTGACTTGAAGGTAGTTGCTTGCATCAGAAATTTTTATGGGCTTCATAGCAAAAGGGGTGAATACACATGCATTGCACATAGTATGTTTTTATTTACTTTATCTCATAAATGTATTTTTTGCCTATATTTTTTTCACTTTACTTCCCCAACTTATACTATACAGTGTGTCCACCCATGCCCTGTCCACCGCCATTAACTTGAGAACGGTGGCAGCTATAGACATAGAAGTAGTGTCTAGGTATAGTAAAGTAGCCATGCGCTACGCAATGAAACCACCTATAGTGCCACCTGGTGGAAAACAAAAAATAAAAATAAATAAATAAATCTTTATTTTTATATAGCGCTAACATATTCCGCAGCGCTTTACATACATCAGGAACACTGTCCCCATTGGGGCTCACAATCTAAATTCCCTATCTGTACGTCTTTGGAGTGTGGGAGGAAACCGGAGTACCCGGAGGAAACCCACGCAAACATGGGGAGGACATACAAACTCCTTACAGATGGTGTCCTTGGTGGGATTTGAACCCAGGACCCCAGCGCTGCAAGACTGCAGTGCTAACCACTGAGCCACCGTGCCGCCCAAACAACGGTTAGTATTTTTATCTCGAAAACGGAACAAGAAAGAGAAAAAAAATAAATTACAAAGTTGTAGTGTCGCGGGCGGCGGGGCGCTGCGCTCACCACGCTCGGGTCCGGCGCTGCTGCTGCTGCTCGGTGGCTCAAGCGGTGGGCCGGATCCGGGGACTCGAGCGGCGCTCTTCGCCCGTGAGTGAAAGGGGTGTATTGTTGGTGTTTGGGATGTCGGTTTGTGATGCCACCCACGGTGTGTGGTGAGGTTGGGCACCACCGCTGCTTTGGACAGGGATCCCGGGAGCGATGACAGAGAGCAGCTGAGATGTTTCTCTCCCCTCCGTGGGTAGGGGGGGGGGTTTGGGTGGTCCCGGGGCCCGGTGAGGGTAACTGGAGAGTGGATGGCAGGGTTTGGTGAGGTGCAGGGTCGCGGGGGCAGCGCGGTGCCAGACGGCATGGTGGTACTCACTCAGCCAGTAACGTACACGGAGTCTCTGGTAAAACAAGCGGCTGGATGGACGGGTTCCGCAGACGGCTGCAGTGTTTTTCCCCTGACCCCAGGTTGTTAGTGTAAGTCCTTTCCTGCACCTTCTTGTACGCTCCTCCTGTGCTCCGGTTTCCAGCTGGCTCCCCGGTTCGGTACCGGACGGGCCACCACCCTGTCCCGGCTACCTACGGTTCCACCAAGACTGTCTTCCCGGCTCCCGCAGACGGCCACTACCGTCTGCCTGACTGGCTACACGAGGGCCCTAGGCTCCAACCTAGGCCCCAGTCTGCTTCTGCCTCTCTGCAGACCTCCTCTCTCTTCCTCTGCCTGGACTTGTCTCTGTTGTTTCCTGCCTCAGACTAGCTAGACTCCTCGGTGGGCGTGCCCATCTGCCTGACTCCGCCCACCTGTTGTGTCTGTCTGAACCCGAGGGAGGAAATCAGGTCTCACTGGGGATGACTGCTGTGAACTGCTGGGGGTGGGGGTGTGTGTGTGTGTTGTTACCTGGGGCCCCTGGCTAGTCCAGGGCGCCACAGTAGGGCATCATCAATTCAATACAAATCGACACCTTGCATACAGAAATGCTATGATATGAAACCCATGACCCCCCCAAAACATTGAATGCTGGTCACACATATGGCGCTCATTTAACTTTGATGCTCAAAGTGGCCACCATCAGCTGCAATGCACATCTGGACTCTGGACAGCATACTGTATCTTGCTGCACGTTGTGCAATATGGTAGGTGACACGTTTGCACAAGCATCTGTGATACGTCGTCGTAGGTCCTGCAATGTTGGTGGAGGGGTCGCATAAACCTGCTGTTTGATGTGACCTCATAGAAAGAAGTCCAATGGGGTCAGGTCAGGTGAGTGTGCAGGCCACTCCACACAGCCACCATACCCAATGACTTGTAGGAAGGTCTCCATGAGGTATCGCTTCACGTCTGTAGCCTTGTGAGTTTTACATGTTCTAATCATAGCATTTCTGTATGCAAGGTGTCGATTTGTATTGAATTGATGATGCCCTACAACTTTGTAATTCACTTTTTTTCTCTATCTCGTTCCGTTTTCGAAATAAAAATGCTAACTCCATTGTTTTCCACCAGGTGGTGCTATAGGTGGTTTCATTGCGTAGCGCATGGCTACTTTACTATACCTAGACACCACTTCTATGCCTATAGCTGCCGCCGTTCTCAAGTTAAGGCCTAAGCCACATGGCGAGAAAAACGGTGTGAGTTGAGTGCGATAAAACATCGCATTCCACTCGGACCAATTCTAGCCTGTGTGTCAGCACACATGAGCGATTATTTTCTCAGCCCTAATCGGACTGAGAAAACAATTGCAGCATGCTGCGATCGTAATGCGAGACTCTTTTCTCTCGCACCCATTCAAGTCTATGGGGTGAGAGAAAAATCGCTCTGCACTTGCGGTACACCAGTGTCCCGCGAGTGCAGAGCGAGAATGGCAATAGCCGGCTACGGAGAAGAGAGGGAGAGAAATCCCTCCCTCCCCTCCTCCGTGCTGGCCCGCCCCTCCACAGCGATGGCCCGCCCCTTCTGAGTGCCGTCCCCGCAGCTGAGGTCCGCTTGCACAGCCGGACCTCAGTCGCAGGGACACTCGCATGACACTTGGCTCTGCTGTACTGCCAGCGTGAGCCGAGTGTCATGCGAGGGGATCACAGTAATGCCCGTATGGCCTGGCCTAATGATGGTGGACAGGATACAGGTGGACACACTGTATAGTGCTGATGCATGTGACACACATCGGATTTAAAAAATATTTAAGCACAGGTTGTAACCTAACAAAATAGGCAAAAAGCCAAACAGGTAAATACGGTACTTTCGCAAGATACTGTATATTGGTATCTTTCAAATGTTTTCACGTCTTATAGACTTATCTGCACTTCTGTGCACTTTAGTCCTTTTCTCACTCATTGATATAGATGCCTCTTTTTAATCAATTCCCTTCTTAATTTATTCCCATATAGTAATTAACAAACCTTGGTTTTCGGTTCACATTTAACATACTCCCTTATACGCACCTATATAGGCATGTTTTTGTGCACTTATTAGCGTCACTACATATATAAACCATTTTACCTTTGCTTGACACACAACTTTATATTCATATTTATATTTAATAGAACACGATTACTTTTCATAACATCTTTTTTTGGTCTTATCACTGCACTCACATGCACTTCACTTTATATATGTGAGCTTCCACACTTTTCAGTAATATGTGCATCAACCAGTTCAATTCCCCTTTCCTTTTTGCACAATATTTGTATGCTGTGCAAATATATCTTCAGCGCTTATAGTTAGTTAATTTATGTCCTCAAACACTGACACTGTGTTTCATTTAAGGATACCTACACTTACACGTTATGGTGCACCTTTTGCACTTCTTTACATTCACCAGCGTGGCGATACTCTTCTTCTGCGCATTTCCTTCTTCTTTCACCTTTTTTTTCTCATTTCCTTTCTTTTTTTTCTTCTCTCTTTACTCCTTTCTTGCTTTTTCTTTACAACAGTTCATCTGTTTTTTTTTCCCGTGGAGACACCACTATCTGCACCTCTAGTGATGTTATCTTCACTTGCCCACTGTTTCTGGCATTTG